>NW_023658328.1:0-5000 GCF_015228065.2 Penaeus monodon
CGGGTGGCCAAGCAGCCAATCAGCTTAGCGGATATGAGGAGTTCTAAAGAAACCGCCTTCCGTGGAAGAACTACCTACCACGTACTCACTCCAAGACATCACAACTGAAACTACATTAGTTCAGCTGTGACAAAGAGACTGATACCTAAAGAAGAGAAGATCTATCTATAAAACAACCCACCACAACCACAATAATACAATACATATATAACTACTACAATTAATATCATGCTTGCGGGTGTGTGTTAGGGGTTTTGCAACACAACAAATCAACACACATATATATATATATATAATATATATATATATATACTATAATATATATATATACTATATTATATTGTGTTGTGTGTGTGTTTGTTGTGTGTTGTGTGTGTGTGTGTGTGTTAATATATAATTTATCTATACATATTATATTAAATAGAATATAATATATAGTAAGATATATATATAATTATATACTATTATATATTATTATTATTATTGTTTATAATATTGTGTGTGATGTGTGTTGTGTGTGCGTTGATATATATACACTTTTCAAATCACATCATATGTATGTATAATAGAATAGATAGGTATAGTATAGGATGATATATAAATGTGGTATTTATATCTATATCTATATCCATCTATCTATCTATCTATCTGCTATATATAATATATTATCATTATATATATATATTGTATAGTTTATTATATATCAAGTTATATATATTATCATATATATTATATTCTAAACAGTGTAATATATATATATATATCATATATAACATATATATATATTATTAATTATTTATCAATATAAAAATATATATGTATATATATATATTATATATATATAATATATATTTATATATTCCTGTTTTGTGAGTATATATATGATATTATATATATATTATATATATATATATACTTATATATATATGTGGTGTGTGTGTGTGTGTGTGTGTGTGTGTGTGTTGTGTGTGGCGCGCGCGTGTGTATGGAAGAAAAACCCACAAAACAAAAACTAGATATATTGAAAATGAGACTACAGTTTCGAAAACCACCTGGATTCCATCCTCAGTTCTGAAGAGGAAAGGTAAGTAAGTAAAGTTTGGAAAATAGAGTGGGAATGAAGAATGGGGATAGAGGAAGGATAGGGGGTGGAAGGAAAATGAATTTTAGTAAAAGAGAAAGGAGCCGGGGCTGAACCCAGCACGCAGGGTAAAGTTGGGGTAATAGTTGTAGTGGGTTCTTTGAAGGGAGGAAAGGGTGAGGGTGGCCCGGCGCCATCTTGAACCTTTTGTGTTCGGTGGGTGTCCTGGGGCGAATTCTTCCCTCCGCCACACACCCTCGCGTCGAGAGGTCCGGCCAACTTCGGGGCGAGGGTCGAGTCCCCTACGACCTTGAGCGGCGCCCGAGGGGAGGTCGCGTACTCGGGTTTCTCGGGGGAAAGGGTTCGGCCTTTCCCCGGGACCCGCAAAGCGAACAGCGGGGGTTCTCGGCAAAACCCGGGGAGGAGGGGTAAAAATTTAAACAGTTTTGGCGATTCGGTGTGCCTGGGCAGGGGCCTCCTCGCCCGGACCGAGGGCTATCCCCGGCACCCTAGCGTTGAAAGGGGTTGAAGCCGGACTGGCCGCTAAAGGGGGGCGGGCCTTCCTGCCCGTGTAGAGAAGTTTCCCATCTCGCAGCAGGGCTTAGGAAGGCGGGCCCGGGGGGGCCACGTCACTTTTTGGGTTAACACCACTGGCCCTGAAATTCTTTTCCCCGGGGGCCCAAAAACCTTACGACAAAGGATTTTGTCCCGGCAAGTACTAGTAGTAATGCGATCCGGGACGCCAACATGTATATAATATAATTTTATATATATATATATATATATATATGTAAAAAATTTTTTAGATTTTCATGCATACACACACACAAAAAACCACACACACACACACACACACAAACACACACACACACACAAAAAATCCCACACACACACACACACACACACACAAAAAATATAAAATATATAATATATATATATATAATTAATATATATATATTATATATGTAATATATATAATACATTATAAATATGTAAACCCCGTCACACCCATACCCACAAAAACACACACACACATACACACACAACACAACAAAACACACACACACACCCACACACACCATAATTAAAATGATATTTTATATATTTAAAAAATATAGATTTTAAAAATATATATGTTATATAATAAAATAAAATTAAAAAAAAAAAAACACCCACACACACCACCAACAAACCACACACACACCCACACACAAAAAAAAAAAAAAAAGGGGGGGGGGGGGGGGGAAAAATCAGATGGCGCAAAACCTGTTTAACTTTTTTAATCTATCCTCCCCGTGTTAGCCGAGAATCCCGCCGCTGTTCGCTATTAGCGGGTCCGCGGGCATGCGCCACCTTACCCACTTCCCCACGGAACACCGCGAGTACGCAACCTCCCAGTGCGGGCGCGCGCTCAAGGTCGTAGGTATCCGTACCCTACGCACCGAGATTGGCCTGGCCGCTCTCGACGCGCAGACTTCGTGTGGGCGGAGGGGAAAGCACTGTCGCCCGAGACAACACGCACCGACACAAAGATTTCATATGTGCGCCGGGCCAACCCTCACCCTTTCCTCCTTCAAGAACCCACTACACTATTACCCCCACTTACCCTGCGTGTGCTGGGTTTCAGCCCCCGGCTCCTTTCTCTTTTACTAAAATTCCATTTTCCTTCCACCCCCTATCATTCCTCTATCCCCAGTTCTTCCTTCCCACTCTTCTTTCCTCAACTTTACTTACTTTACCTTTCCTCTTTCAGAACTGATGATGGAATCCAGGTGGATTTCGAAACTGTCAAGTCTCATTTTCAATAATCTAGTTTTTGTATTGTGAGGTTTTTCTTCATACACAATGACGCGCGACACACCACACCACACACACACACCACACACACACACACACACACACACACACATATCTATATTTATATATATATATATATATATATATACATATATATACATATATACTCACAAACAGGAATATATAAATATATATTAAATATATGTATGTATATATATATATAGATATATAGAGATATATATATATATAATATATATATCTGGATAAGTATGCATACCACTATATGTAATATATAATATATATATATATATCAATATATATATACATATATTACTATATATGTATGCATACTATATATATAATATATATATAATATATATATATGTATAAGTATATTTATATATTTATATTTCCTGTTTGTGAGCATATACGTAATATATGGATATATATATATATATATATAATATATATATATAGTATAATATATATATATTATATATATCATACATATATAATATAGCTATATATAATATATATATATATATATACATATATATATATATGCATAAGTATATATATGTATAGATAATAAGATATATATAGATTTTGAGAGATATCGTCATATAGATAGATAGATATAGATGTGATATAGATATAGATATAAATACCGCACATTTTATCTATCTATTCCTTATCTACTACCTATCTATTTCTATTTGCTATACTGCATATGTGTGTTTGAAAATTGTGTATATATATACGCACACCACACACACACACACACACAACCCAACACACACACATATTATATATACATATATATATATAATATATATATATATATATAATTATATATATATTTATATATATATTATTATATATTTATAGATAAATATATATTTAATACACACACACACACACCACACAATATATATATATATAATATATATATATATATTATATATATATATATAATATGTGTGTGTGGTGTGTGTGTTGTGTGTGGTGTGTGTGTGTGGGTGTGTGTGTATATAGATAGATCTTCCTTCTTTTAACGGTAGGTTCATGTCTGGAGGCGCCCGTGGTCACAGCAATGATACTTAATTGTAGTTTTTCATGTTGTGATGAATCTTGGAGTAGTACGTGGTAGGGGTCCCCTAGTTCCTTTCCCACGGAGAGTGCCGGCGTACCATTTTTGAGGTAAACAGTCTCTCTATTTATCCGGTCTTGGGACCAGCACTGACTTGGGCTGGCTTGGCCACCCAGTGGCTAGGTGGCAATTCCGAGGTAAAGTTCCTTGCCCAAGGGAACAACGGCGCCGGCGGTGACTCGAACCCTCGAACTCAGATTGCCGGTCGGTCACAGTCTTGAGTTCGATTGCTCTAACCTTCGGCCACCGCGGGCCTGACGATCATGGGCTTCCATGATTTTCTTGGCAATTTAGAGGGCGGTGGTTTGCCATTTGCCTCTGCCCCTGTGTGTTTTTTTTTTTTTTTTTTTTTTTCTCTATTTACTCGCACGGACTTGGGCTGGCTTATCCCACCAAGCGCTAGTCAGAGGCAATCGAGGTGACGGTTCCTTGCCCAAGGGAACAACGCGCCGGCCGGTGACTCGAACCCTCGAAACTCAGGATTGCCGTCATAAAGTCTTGAGTCCGAGCTTCTAACCATCGGCCACCGCGGCCCCCTATAGAAGAAGGATAGACATATATACGAATATATCTGAATATATATGTATATATATATATTGTATATATATATATATATATATATTAAAAAAAATATTTTAGTATCTTATATATATATATATATATATATATATATATATATATATATAGTGTGTGTTGTGTGGTGTGTGGTGTGTGTGTGTTTGTGTGTGTTGTTCTGTGTGTGTATGTGATTGTTTATATATACATATGATATAAACTATATATATATACTAATATAGATATATAGTATATTATATAATATATACATATATTTATATACTACATAAATAATCACATACACACACCCAACAACCACACAAACACACACACAAGACACCACACACACACACCAAAACAACATAAACCCGCGCAAAACACACACCACACACACACCACACACCCACACACACACAC
>NW_023658329.1:10000-12500 GCF_015228065.2 Penaeus monodon
ATTATTATTATTTTTTAAAATATATATATATATATATATATATTTTATATATATTATATATATATATATATATATATATATTTTTTTTTTTTTTTTTTTTTTTTTTTTTTTTTTATTTTTGGGAAAAAAAAATAGTAAGAAAAATGTGTTAAAAAACATTTTTTTTCCCGAAGAGAAAAAGGGAAAATATGGATTGCAAAATGGGGGAAATTAATGTGGTTAGAGAGAAAAATGCAAACAAAAAAGAGAAATTAATGGACTGCAAAAAAAAAAAAAAAAAAAAAAAAAAAAAAAAAAAAAAATATATATATATTATGGAAAATAATATTTATATAATATTTTAAAATAATATATATTTTTAAAATATTATAACCCCATAACAAAAATATTATATATATTATTTTTAAAATATTAATATATATATTTATATTTTTATATTAATAAAATATATATTTTATATTATTTATATATTTTTATATACCTATACCAAAACATATTTCAAAAATATATATATATATAGGGTTTATTATATATATTTTATAAATTATTATTATGGGATATATATTATTTTTATATATTTATATATATTTTTATATTTTATTATATTATAATAATTAAAATATCTATATATATATATATTTTATAAAATTTATTTCTGTTGTTTTGTATTATAAAGCATAATATTCCTTATTAATATAATATAATCTAATATATAATATAATCTCCTATATATATTATACCACACCACCACCACCCCCACACCCCCCACCACACACCCACCACCCCACACACACACACACCACACACACACACACACACCACACAACCCCACCAATAATATATTATAATATAATATATATATATATAAAAATATACATTATATACATATTTTATTTCAAAATTTTATACATATATATAAAATATACACACATACACACACACACACACACACACCCCCACACACCCCCCCCACACCCACACACCCACACACACACACACACACATAATTTTATATAATAAAATATATATTATATATATATTTTATATAATATTATATATATATACATATAATATATATTTTCCCAAATTTTTTTTAAAAAAAAAAATAAAAAAATTTTTTAAAATTTCATTAAAATACATAACACACATATACACCACACCACACACACACCACACACACCACACACACAAAACACCACACACACAGGGACAAACACCACACACACACACAACCCACACACACATATATTTTTTAAATTTTATATATAATATAAAATAAAAATATATATATATATATAAATCATATTAAATATTTATATATATTAAATTTTATTTAAAAAAATATAATATATATATTTATTTTATATATATATATTCTATTAATTTTTATATATATATTATATTAAATTATAATTATTTTATATATTATTAAAAATAAAAATTTTTTCCCAATTTTTTCTATTAAAATTAATTATATAAACTTTTTTTATTTGTGTGTGTGTGTGGTGTGTGTGTGTGTGGGTGGTGTGTGTGGGGTGTGTTGTGGGGTGTGTGTGTTTATATTAAAATTATTTAATTTCCCTAAAAAAAGTAATGTTTTATATTATTCTATATTTATTTATTTTTATTATCCCCTTATTTTCTTATATCTATGTTATATTCCCCTTTTCTCTTTTCTACTGTATTTTTTTCTTTTATAAACCAAAAAAAAAAATTTATCTATATTTTTTATCTTTCTCTTCTTTATTTATACATACCTTAAAACCCCCCCCCCCATTAAAACCAAAAGCCCCCCACACCTGTTCCCTTATTCCTTTATTCCCCCATGTTTTATTAAAACATCAAACCCCAAAATATATATATATTATATTATATATATTTTATATATATTATATATATATATATATATTTTATATTATAATATATATATATATATGTTTTATGTATATATTACATGTGTTTTAAAATTTTGAAAAATTTTGTATTCTTTTGTGTGTTTTGTCTATGTATAAATTTGGGGTCCCGTGTATATGTATGTTATATTAAAATATAAGTATATTAATTATAATTATATATATATATATTTTATAAAATATATATTATATAATATTTTATACATAATATATATATAATAAAATATATTATTTTACATTTTATTATTATATAATATATCTATTTATATTTTTATATTTTATATATATATTAAAATAATATATTACATTACATATTTTTCTATATATTTTTATTTTTATAAAATACATACACACACACCACCACACCCACCCACACAACCCAAAACAACCACACAAAAAACACCCACACACATATATATAATATATATATAAAATATATATTTTATTTTTATATATATTATTATTAATATATAAAAATTAAAGTTGTATGTAATATATATATATATATAAATTATATATATATATATATATTTATATTTTATAATATTAAAATAACCCTATTATATATATATATTAAAATTTTATTA
>NW_023658329.1:23861-26361 GCF_015228065.2 Penaeus monodon
AGTTTTTTTTTTTTTAAAGCTTTCAAAACTATATAAAAAATTAAAAAAGTTATTTCGGGTATGATGGGTTGGCTGATACACTGGTTGGGATTGGCTATGGTTAGATAAACTATACTACACTGGGTAGGGGGGGGTGTAGTGAATTAAATGGGATGAAAGTAACAAAAAAAGACAGGAAACCAGTTCACTATTAAAATACATATCCTTCATCACAGGATAGGAAGGATATGAGAATATATAATGCTAGCCAATATCCTCATATATATTTTAATTATATATATATATATATATATATATATATATATATAATATATATATAAAATATATATACACACACACCCCACCCATTATATATATATATATATATATATATATATATATATATATATATATATAATATATATATATATATAATATATATATTTTATATATCTGTGGTGTGGTGTGTGTGTGTGTGTGTGTGTGTGTGTGTGTGTGTGTGGTGTGTGTGTGTGTGGTGTGTGTGGGGTGGTGTGTGTTATATATATATTATATATTATATGTAAAATTATAATTATATACCATATATATACATTTTAAAACATATATTACTATATACTATATATACATATATATACTACACTATATATATAATATATACATATAAAAAATATATACATATATATACATATATATACATAATATAATAATATTATATATATATATATATATATAAAATATACATATATATACATATATATATGTATATATAAAATTATATATATATATTATATTTATATTATATATATATTATATGTATATTTTATGTATATTTTATGTTATATATATGTTATATATTTATAATTCTATATATATATATTATATTATTGTATTTTTATATCTGTATATATGTATATATATATGTATATATTATTTATTCTATTTATATTTTAAATATTTATTTATTGTATATTATATTATGTTTATGTTTGTATTTTATATGTTATGTATTTTATGTTTGTATATGTATTGTATATGTTTTATATATATATATATATAAAATTATTATATTAAAATATATATACATATACTATACATATACATATACTATCTACATATACATATACATATACATATATATATATATTATATATATATTTTAATTATACACATATCCATATATATATATATTATATATATATATATATATATTATATATATATTAACTAAATTTATATATTTATGTATATATATGTATTATATGTATATGTATGTATATGTTGTATATGTTGTTATGTATGTATATATATGTCATATATATATTTTTTTTTTTCTTTTCTTTGTTTTTACCAAACACCATTTTTTTTTCTGTAAAGTTACTGAATGGTTATAAGATTCAGGCAATGGCTTGCGACACAGGATTTTTTTCTTATCCTTTCATTGCTTGCTCTCAGTTCAAATTCCTTCAATTTTGTATATCCAAATGCATTAGGCTCCTCACTATCAGCACTCCGAGAAAAATTCACCACATATGTTTTGTCAAGGCAAAAGCTCCGACTGATTCCTTATTACATGATAAATCACCAGGTTAGTCTGCAAGCCAGAATATACACGGTTGAATTTTGTTTAGGGGTTTGCCAGAGCCCTAACAGGTGCGACCAGTTGATCAGGGTTTAGGCCATGAATAGATATGCCCGTTTTTTCCTAAAAATTTACCTAAAGTTTGCATACCTCTACCTGCATTTAACTAAATTTACAGAATAAATCTTATGTACATAATCCATTATAATTTTCATAATACCTACCTATAAAATATTAGTTGAAGTATCTGTAAAAACAATATTACTATAAAGAAAGGAAATTCCACACAGATCCTTTCCATATAACCTAGTTTGCTTATGCCACTTACAACTCATGAGACTATGCTAAATTTACACACATAACCAAAAAGGAAACTAATTCCACTATACTCTATTTTTTTATTTCAGTAAAGCTACACTTGAGAGGTTGGTGATGACTGACAGTAACTTGTCTGAGAAACAATATTGTACTATATTATTTAGAAAATGTTTAGGTATCAAGCAATTTCAAATTTAAAGTACATTGGTTTTGGGGTATAATTCCCTATCTCTTTCAAAAAAATAATTAATTCTGCCTGAAGCCTCTTGGGTCATCAACTTTAAACTACAAAAATATTTACTGTCAATTGGTAGGCCCTATGTAACCTCATCTGATTTCCAAATTCCTTAAATTTTGGAGGGAATTTTTTTTTTTTTTTTTTTTTTTTTTTTTTTGTATGCTTTTAATCATTGATATCATTATAAAACATTATGATTATCATAATGTTAAAATACTAACAGCAATAAAAAATTCAACGAATCTTTCCAATAATTAACGAAAAGGGTAAACAAATAAGATAAAAAAGAATGGTAATTGAATTCATAGTGACTAAGCACTTACGGTGCCATCTGTGTAAACACAACAATAAATTAAATCATAATGGACATGGCAAGTCTGTCAT
>NW_023658329.1:33861-43861 GCF_015228065.2 Penaeus monodon
TCAATCAATTCAATACATATTTAGTGTTGTGTGAAGTTATGTTATAGCTCCAATTATGATTATAATCACCATTTTTTTACATCCTCGCGGTAAATACAGCATCGCGCTTAGTCGAGGGGAGAGGGGAGGAGGAGCAGATTAGGAGAAGGGTGAGACCTCGCCAACAAGATATGGCATGTTTGATAGGGAGAACAGAGCGTGAGCTAGCGGAACGAGTGGGTGTGAAGAACGATGTGCTACGAAGATCAACAACCGAGGCGAGCATTTCAAAAAACTTTCTAGTTTATCTAGAACATGGGGTTTACCTTGGTCAAATGATTGAAGGGGGTGCGATTTCCATGGTAGATATTCATTAACTATGCAGTTCTTCACGAAAGGAGACGAAAAAAGTACTTCCATGGTGTCGCTCTATTTTTCCCGCCTCTTCCTCACTTTCGCACGTCCATTAATGGTTTTACTATGTCGGTGAGTCATTATCTCGTGACAAGCAGGGTTTTCCCCTGAAAACCTGTCTGTGGTCGTTCCGTTATCTGGATATTGCCTGGAGCATTGTCAGATTTTGGGAAGGCTCTTTAGATAAATAAGACTTTTTGTAAAGATGATGCAATGCTATAACATTTTAACACTTACCATATATTTCCCAAGTCCTGAAAAAACTGCTCAGTTCATATACATTTACTTCAATAATCACCCTTGTATTTGAAAAAAGGGCATTTTGCTTTCTCTAAGTTATGAAAAGAAGCTTTTCCCTCCCTTATTATGAGGTAATGCGAATATTTTTTTCTCCTAAACAAACACTTTTTTACTTGTCATTTAGAAAATATTGCTTCGGTTGCGGCTATTTCCCCTTTAGGACTGTGATTTTCAACCCTTTCTCTATAACTTACCTCCTCGACTGTATGTTGCTCGTCATATACCCCTTTATTTGCCATGTAAAACAAAAATATCTAATGTAGACACACAACAAGAAAGCACCTTTATTTTTATTTTTTTTTTTTGCAAAGAACGTTTTGATTAAGAAATATAATATATAGTTGTTGATAACTCGGTTTAAGAAAAGAAAAAAAAAACCGCATCAGTTGGAAAATCACATGCTGTCTGCTAAGATCTATCGCATCGCGGGTGTCATGTATATTTAACTCCCTCTGGTAAAAGTACCCATGGTCAAAAATCTCTGCTTTAGACTAATTTGTGTGTGTCTTTGTCCAATATGCGAACAATTAAAAAAGCATTATATCATGAGGGGCAAACAAGTTATATTATTTTACCTCAATATTTTTTTCATATTTCATAAAATTTTCTTGGTTTTGATAAAGAGTCAATTGCTAAAGGGGGAAAATGTGTTACAATTAATCAAGCCTTCTTTTTTGATTCTTGAAGATAGAAATAGTTTACATGGGTCTTTAACTTTTCGTCACTGCAGCAACTAGTGGCATAGTGAAAATTATAGGTAAGGATGTTTTCTTCATTTGGCATGCTTGTATATTAAGTTTTTTCAGAAATGTGGAAGAGGTCAGTAGCAAGTTTTATTCAGTGTCGACTTAAAGATATTTTCTCTCTTTGTAAAAGATTTAGGAAAATATATGTATGTATTACTTAAATAAGTGGTGCCTGAATGGCAAACAATATTTGTTACCGTTGCATCGTTCTTTTTCTTCCTATATAAGTGTAGCCAGGTACTATAGACAATTTCGAGGAGGGGGAGTAAATTGCTGAAGAGCTAGTCCACTTTCTGTGTTGATATCATCATAAAACGGAGGATGTATTGTTTATGCGATCTCTTATGGAAGGATACGCTCGTCTGTATATAGTTTATACATATGGTTTTAAAGGGGAAAACTAAATATATTTCCTAATTTTCCCATTGTAGTTGAAAAACATCGAAAAATGCGGCAGGAACTTTTGGGAAAATATACCGCATTGTCCCTTGAGGTTAATTACCCAAACTAACTGAGTCAACAGTGGGACAGGTGGTGACGCTAGTTGGTAGATAATTAGGTGTTCAGGCGTAAATATGAGGGGGAAACCCGTCTTTGACCTGGTGTAGATACCTTTTAAACACTATTCAGGCTCTCTAAATAGAATCAGACCAGCATCTTTTCAGTCTATTAGGTAATTAACCTGTTAGTTTTATAAGTATGAAACGTGCAAAGTATAAAATATTGGTTATCGCATTTACATTTACACAGAGAATTTAAGCCTGTTATTTGTGTTATCGCCTCTTAGGACATGTGTTTGTGTAAGTCTTGAGAGCCCATAAAAAAGGCAGATGGGGGAGGAAGGGGAGTGATGATGGAGGTGGGGTCGTCAGCGACAACTGACATCGGGCTATCATATTGATCGTGTCACACTCATTAGCTATAGGTGTGATCACTCACCTGTAACACTTCAGTGCAGAGTTGTATTATCTCCTTAAGCAGGACTTGTAACTGGTGATTTGTTTGCTTCTTTTTCTTACTATTATTGGTTTGTAATGGGGTATGGAGGAATGTGGGACAGGAGCGGTAGGAAGGGAAGGAAGGATCACCTGTTTTCGGGTCAACACCTTAAATTTTGGTCATTACCGGGCCCTGACTTCTATCCGTCCTGGGGTTTTGGGTTCTTTCCCTTGTGCGGTAATTTGTTATTGGTTATGAGGGGTGATCATTCGTCTGTAACACGGCCATTTGTCAAGTCAGTTACAAGTTCAAACAATAGTTATACATATGGGCAAGTAGTGACGCTAGTTGGTAGAATATTAGGTGAAACCCGTCTTTGACCTGGTGTAGATACCTTGAAAACCCTATTAATGCTCTCTAAATAGAATAAAACCAGCGTCATTTCAATCTATTAGGTAAATAACCTGTTGTATAAGCCTAAAATTTTCAAACGTATGAAATATTGGTTATCGCATTTACATTTACACAGAAAATTTAAGCCTGTTATTTGTGTTATTGCCTCTTAGGGAGTATGTTTGTGTAAGCTTGAGAGTCATAATAAAGTACAACAAGAATTTCATGATCCTTTTCAATAAACTATATTTTTATTATGAAAATGTCTTTGGGATGTAAGAACGGCTAGTATAACACGTTAAAATATGAGAGGAGGTCGCAGGCTTATCAGTCGTTCTGCAAAATTTTGAATTTTTTCTTATTAGGTCTGCACCTTTGTTATATTTGCATTTGTAAAAAAAAAAATTTAAAAATACTGATTATAATCTTTGCGATTATTTCATCATTACCTCTGAGCAAAAAGAGGTGGGTTTTTTAGGTGTTCAGGCGTAAATACAGGGGGGGGAAACCCTCTTTGACCAGGTGTAGATACCTTGGAACCCTATTAATGCTCTCTAAATAGAATAAAACCCAAAGACTTTTCAATCGATTAGGTAATTAACCTTTTAGTTTTATAAGAATGAAAGGTGTAAACATATGAAATAGTGGTAATCGCATTTTTCATTTACACCCGAAATTTAAGCCTGTTATTTGTGTTCCGCCCGCCCAACAATATCAATAGTTGCCAGCATGGAAATATTGCCGCCAATGGTATTTAAAGCCCTGTTTAGTCGTTTGGTGAGTGAAAAGTGAGTCACAATACGCCAGGAAGAAAAGAAGATATTCAATGGAGAATCCCACGTACACTGCAAATAATAAATGATCGCCACCTGGGGATATACCCCCACCGCGATGAAGAAACGGGTTAAGTTCCGTAAACCACTGGTGCAGACTGTCATTTAAGAGGAGGATACGACCGAGACAAAAGAATTATCTTCCAGACAGCTCTAACTTATCGCTACATAGATGGTCTGACCATGCCCTATCAAACTCCAAGAGCTGCCCCCGGTGAAGATGATCTATCCAATATATTCTCATCATTTGCACGGTTAAAGTCTTTGGGAACGGGTCATCGCACGGTGAGAGGAGTTTTTTTGGCCATGTGGTAGTAATCAGACAATGGAGAGTTTTCCCTCGTCTCACCGCCTCCGTTATATGCTGACTTGATTCCTCTCATTGACTTAACAGAAGACGATGAGGATTCGACAGCATGCAGTGATAGTAATGCAGGCACGGGTTAGAATTTTTCCTTGTCATCTGCATCATATGCAGGTTGGGAAAAAAAATGTGTGTGTGTGTGTGTGTGTGTGTGTGTGTGGTGTGTGTGTGGTGTGTGTGTGTGGGGTGTGGTGTGTGCGAGCGCATTGTATAGTGTTTATACAATCAAAAAAAAAAGCATATATTGTATAATGAGTTTTTTTTAAACCTTTACACTTAATTGTATTCTTATCTCTGGTATAGTGAGAGAGGAGCAGAAATTATCGGTCATTAGCAGACCTGTGTGACCTAATTATTATTGATTTTGACAGTTTCAGTCATTAGGAGAGACGGTTTCCCTCGTCTGTAACAGAATCAATTCTCGATCTCGGTACAAGTTTAAACATGGTGAATATTGCGGTGTGGATGGGAGGAGCCGCGGGTGAGTCATCTGTACATCTGCCTACGGGTAATGATTTCGGTTACTATATATATATATATATATTATATATATATATATATATATATTTGTAACCGAAATCATTACCCGTAGGCAATGCTACAGATGACTCACCCGCGGGTCCTCCAAACCACCCGCAATATTCACCATGTTTAAACTTGTACCGAGATCGAGAATTGTTCTGTTTCAGACGAGGGAAACCGTCTCTCCTAATGACTGAAACTGTCAAATCAAAAATAATTAGGTCCCCACAGGTCTGCTAATGACCGATAATTTCTGCTCCTCTCTCACTATACCAAGATAAGAATCCCAAATTAAGTGTAAAGGTTTATAAAAAATCATTATACAATATATGCTTTTATTTTTGATTGTATAAACACTTTTACAATGCGCTCGCACACACACACAACACACACACCACACACACACACCCACACACACACACACACACCACACACACACACATTTTTTTTTCCCCCCTGCATATGATGCAGATGACAAGGAAAAATTCTAACCCGTGCCCTGCATTACTATCACTGCATGCTGTCGAATCCTCTCGTCTTCTGTTAAGTCAAAGAGAGGAATCAAGTCAGCATATACGGAGGCGGTTGCAGACGAGGGAAAAATCTCCATTGTCTGATTACTACCACATGCCAACAAACTCCTCTCACCGTGCGATGACCCGTTTTCCAAGATCGTAACCGTGCAAAAGATGAGAATATATTGGATAGATCATCTTCACCGTGGCAGCTCTGGATGTTTGGGTAGGGCATGTGTCAGGACCATCTATTAGCGATAAGTTAGAGCTGTCTGGAAGATAATTCTTTTGTCTCGGTCGTATCCTCCTCTTAAATGACAGTCTGTCACCAGTGGATTACGGAACTTAACCCGTTTCTTCATCGCGGTGATATCTCCAGGTGGCGATCATTTATTATTTGCAGTGTACTGGGATTCTCCATTGAATATCTTCTTTTCTTCCTGGCGTATTGTCACTCACTGTTCACTCACCAAAAGACTAAACAGGGGTTTAATACCATTGACGGCAATATTTCCATGCTGGCAACTATTGATATTGTTGGCGGGGGGAACACAAAAAACAGGCTTAAATTTCTGTGTAAATGTAAAATGCGATTACCACTATTTCATATGTTTTTCACCTTTCATGCTTATAAACTAAAAGGTTAATTACCTAATAGATTGAAAAATCGTTGGTTTTTATTCTATTTAGAGAGCATTAATAGGGTTTTCCAAGGTATCTACACCTGGTCAAAGACGGGTTTCCTCCCCCTCGTATTTACGCCTGAACACCTAAACAACCACCTCTTCTTGCTCAGAGGTAATGATGAAATAATCGCAAAGATTATAATCTTTAATTTTTTTTTTTACAAATGCATAATATAACAAAGGTGCAGACCTAATAAAATAATTCAAAATTTTTCAGAACGACTGATAAACCTGCGACCTCCTCTCATATTTTAAAGTGTTATACTAGCCGTTCTTACATCCCAAGACATTTTCATAATAAAAATATAGTTTATTGAAAAGGATCATGAAATTCTTGTTGTACTTTATTATGACTCTCAAGCTTTCACAACTACTCCCTAAGAGGCAATAACACAAATAACGGCTTAAATTTTCTGTGTAAATGTAAATGCGATAACCAATATTTCTACGTTTGAAAATTTTAGGCTTATACAACAGTTATTTACCTAATAATTGAAATGACGCTGGTTTTTTTTCTATTTAGAGAGCATTAATAGGGTTTTCAAGGTATCTACACCAGTCAAAGACGGTTTCACCTAATATTCTACCACTAGCGTCACTACTTGCCCATATGTATAACTATTTTTGAACTTGTAACTGACTTGACAAATGGCCCGTGTTACAGACGAATGATCACCCCTCATAACCAATAAAAAATTACCGCACAAGGGAAGAACCCAAACCCCAGGGCGGATAGAAGTCAGGCCCGGTAATGACCAAATTCAAGGGGTTGACCCGAAAAAAGGTGATCCTTCCTTCCCTTCCCACCGCTCCTGTCCCACATTCCTCCCTACCCCCTTACAAACCAAAAATAGTAAGAAAAGAAGCAAACAAATCACCAGTTTTCAAGTCCTGCTTAAGGAGATTAAAACAACTCTTCACTGAAGTGTTACAGGTGAGTGATCACACCTATAGCTAATGAGTGTGACACATCAATATGATAGCCCATGTCAGTTGTCGCTGACGACCCCCCCTCCATCATCACTCCCCTTCCTCCCCCATATGCCTTTTTATGACTCTCAAGCTTACACAAACACATGTCCTAAGAGGCGATAACCCAAAAAACAGGCTTAAAAATTTTCTGTGTAATGTAAATGGGGATTTAAACCAAAATTTCATACTTTGCACGTTTCATACTTATAAAACTAACAGGTTAATTACCTAATAGACTGAAAAGATGCTGGTCTGATTCTATTTAGAGAGCCTGAATAGTGTTTAAAAGGTATCTACACCAGGTCAAAGACGGGTTTCCCCCTCATATTTACGCCTGAACACCTAATTATCTACCAACTAGCGTCACCACCTGTCCCACGTGTTGACTCAGTTTTTGTTTTGCTAATTAACCTCAAAGGGGCAATGCGGTATATTTCCTAAAATGTTCCTGCCGCATTTTTCGATGTTTTACAATCTACAATGCACTTAGGAAATATATTTAGTTTTCCCTTAAGACCCCTATGTATAACTATATACAGACGAGCGTATCCTTCCATAAGAGATCGCAAAAACAAAACATCCTCCGTTTTATGATGATATCAACACAGAAAATGGACTAGCTCTTCACAATTTACTCCCCCTCCTCGAAATTGTCTATAGTACCTGGGTACACTTATAAGGAAGAAAAAGAACGATGCAACGGTAACAAAAATTGTTTGCCATTCAGGCACCACTTATTAAGTAATACATACTATATTTTCCTAAATCTTTTTCAAAGAGAGAAATATCTTTAAGTCGACACTGAATAAAACTTGCTTTCTTGACCTCTTCCACATTTTCTGAAGAACTTAATATACAAGCATGCCAAATGAAGAAAACATCCTTCACCTATAATTTTTCACTATGCCACTAGTTGCTGCAGTGACGAAACTGTTAAAGACCCATGTAAACTATTTCTATCTTCAGAATCAAAAAGAAGGCTTTGATTATGTTAAAACATTTTCCCCCTTTAGCAATTGACTCTTTATCAAAAACCCAAAAACTTTTATGAAATATGAAAAAAAAATTGAGGTAAAATAATATAAAATTTTTGCCCCTCCTGATATAATGCTTTTATAATTGTTCGCATATTGGACAAAGACACCACAAATTATCTAAAGCAGAGATTTTTTGACCATGGGTACTTTTACCAAGGGAGTAAATATACATGACACCCGCGATGCGATAGATCTTAGCGACAGCATGTGATTTTCCAACTGATGCGTTTTTTTTTCTTTTCTTAAACCGATTATCAACACTATATATTATATTTCTTAATCAAAACGTTCTTTGCAAAAAAAAAAAATAAAAAAGTAAAGGTGCTTTCTTTTTGTGTGTCTACATTAGATATTCTTGTTTTACATGGCAGTAAAGGGGTATATGACGAGCAACATACAGTCGAGGAGGTAAGTTTATAGAGAAAGGGTTGAAAATCACAGTCCTAAAGGGGGAAAAAGCCGCAACCGAAGCAATATTTTTCTAATGACAAGTAAAAAAGTGTTTGTTTAGGAGAAAAAATATTCGCATTACCTCATAATAAGGGAGGGAAAAGCTTCTTTTCATAACTTAGAGAAAGCAAAATGCCCTTTTTTCAAATACAAGGGTGATTATTGAAGTAAATGTATATGAACTGAGCAGTTTTTTTTTAGACTTGGGAAATATATGGTAGTGTTAAAATGTTATAGCATTGCTATCATCTTTAACAAAATCTTATTTATCTAAAGATGCCTTCCTAAACTCTGACAATGCTCCAGGCAATATCCAGATAACGGCGACCACAGACAGGTATCAGGGGAATACCCCTGCTTTTCACGAGATAATGACTTCACCGACATAGTAAAACCATTAATGGACGTGCGAAGTGGGAAGAGCGAACATAGAGCGACACCATTGGGAAGTACTTTTTTTCGTCTCCTTTCGTGAAGAACTGCATATTAATGAATTTTACCATGGAAATCGCACCCCCTTTAATCATTTGACCAAGGTAAACCCCCATGTTTTTAGATAGCTGAAAGTTTTTAGAAATGCTCGCCCCGGTTGTTGATCTTCGTAGCACATCGTTCTTCACACCCCCCTCGTTCCGCTAGCTCACGCTCTGTTCTCCCTATCAAACATGCCATATCTTGTTGGCGAGGTCTCACCCTTCTCCTAATCTGCTCCTCCTCCCCTCTCCCCTCGACTAAGCGCGATGCTGTATTTACCGCGAGGATGTAAAAAATGGTGATTATAATCATAATTGGAGCTATAACATAACTTCACACAACACTAATATGTATTGACATTGATTGACTTAGAATTGGTGATGCTTATAGCCATATCAAGCTTGGAGGTTCCTTGCGAAGAAAACATAAAATTTGATAAAACAGTAATATGTCTTTCATTAGTAGTATAAAATAGATAATTACTCGTATGACTGCAATACACAATCAACATAGTACAAACATTTGCCGCGATAATTTGTCAGAATTTATAATTCCATCATTCATTCAAGTTTTGCTTCTCGCGTTCCTCAATTATTTATTTTTTCCCATTCGCAGACAGAAATACGACGGTAACAGGGCACGATTTGCTGTCTTCCGGGCATGTCACCTCTGTCGGAAGGAGCATTCAGATTCTGATAGAGGCTTATAAATACTAACAACCGCATCCGAGCCATTACATGCTAGTATTTTACCAAATTTCCTTATGTAAAAGTGTAATTTTTATTCTTAAATGACAAATAATGCTTACCAATGGTATCAATATATGTTTTTTGCATAAAGTACCATCTAACCTTGTTTTTAAAGAAGAAATTACCCAATCCTCCGATACATTTTCCACGAGACAAGTACATACGTCTGAGAATGCTGTACATTTTCCACTAAATGTGCGACCGCCAATGGCACTCCTCACAATGTGGGCACTTTTACTGTCATCAGAAACCGATTCTCAGCCTTGCTAAGAAAACTTTTACTTGGCGGTTACATTATAATCATTCAGCATGTAAACTGCCTACGTTATCACCGTCTTCTTCGTCGTCAGAGAATATTTCTCCCTGTAATGTTGACCGCAGCTTAGACGCTCTCTGCCTTGTCAGCCGTGCATCTCCCCAGCCTCTCCTCGCCTCGCACCGCACCCAAGACCCGAGTGTGAAGGTTTGTCAGAAAAATAATGGCGATCAATGTTTAGCTTTTCCTTATATTATTTTCATTCTGTGTTCAATACTTAACCTCGACTTATTTAATTGTGCATTGAAGTTTTTTTTGTTGTATTCTGTGTTCAGTTGTCAGTTATAGGTATTAATTTGCAGTTAATGAGT
>NW_023658329.1:54871-67371 GCF_015228065.2 Penaeus monodon
GTAATTACTAAAATATTATTTCACACCCACACACATACGCACCAAAACACACACACACACACACACACACACACATACACACAGATGTGTGTGTGTGTGTGTGAATTTTGGTTTGAAGAACCCTGTCATACACATATATAAGTATTCCCAAAGAGTGGTCGTCATTGCCTTTAAGTTCCAAATAATCCTATCAGGCAGCAGCCCTGAAAAGTCGGTTTAGTTTTCGAACTCTGGAGTGTGTGCGGGGTCTGCACAAGGAAGCGGAATTTTCTATTAATACAATGTTTGTCTTTATACATAATTAGAAAAGAAACCCCCCAAATCTGTAACATTATATAATATACAGTATTACGCACACATAATACACATGCTGTATGTATGAATCTTCAAAAATCATTTTTATCTGTCTAATATATAGATATATACACACATTCAAATGTAAGTATGTATATGAATATACACACATGCGTATATGTAATATGTTTTGTATATATATGATGTATATATATATATAAAATATATATATATATATAAATATATATATATATATATATATATATATGTTGTGTGGGGTGTTTTGTGTGTGTGTGTGTGTGTGTACATACATATACATCATATATATATTATATATATATATATATATATATATATATATATATATATATAATATAAATATATATATATAAATGTATTATCATATATGGGTACTTTTATACCCTATGTATATTAGAGTATTTCCAAGTGGTCGCAAGGTCAGTTCATTAAATAATTATATATCATTCACACAAACACACACACACACACACACACACACAAAAACACACTGAAAGAGCCGGAATGATGGGCCCTACAAGAGTATGGTAGGTGGCGAGCTTAGGGGTAAGGGAGACGAGCAAGATGTAATGACTCCCTTTTATTTGTATAGTAATGATGGAGTGCGGTTGCGCCGAGGAACGAGGTGTTACAACAATGCATAGCTCTTGTGGAAGGGGACAGACAATACAACATAGGAATGCCTAGTGTGGCAACAAGAGACGAATAAAGAGGTAAAGCAATGGACATACTTATATGTATGTATGTGTGTGGAATATAGCATGTGACAATACATAAGATATACAAGGCATGTAGTAACAAGATAAATAGAATAACATTGGCATACACATTCAGTAACATCACATATATAAAGCTGGGTTACTATCCCTGGTTTCCAAATGATGGTCCCCATCATAATCAAATATCGGAGAAACATAAAAACGACGCAAGTACTGGTATGGCGCGGTGTGTATATCAGTATCGAGATTAGCTAGTTATATGAGTGCTAACGTATGCCGAGACTGCGATATTCTCGGGCTTCAGAACTGCGTGAACGGGCGGCGCTGAAGGAAATCCGTCTTCAGGCGGCGTCACAGAGTGCGAGCGAGCGAGCGGTGCTGAGGGAAGAGCATCCTCAGGCGGCGGTAATACAAGATACGCACGAGTGAGAATCTAGTTAGGCAACTCATTAACTGCAAATTAATACCTATAACTGACAACTGAACACAGAATACACCAAAAACACCTTCAATGCACAATTAATAGTCGAGGTTAAGTATTGAACACAGATGAAAATAATATAATGAAAAGCTAAACATTGATCGCCATTATTTTCGGAAAACCTTCACAACTCGGTCTTGTGCGGTGCGAGGCGAGGAGGGCTGGGGAGATGCATGGCTGCAAGGCAGAAGCGTCTAAGCTGCGGTCAACATTAACAGGGAGACATCTTCTCTGACGACGAAGAAGACGGTGATTAACGTAGAGGCAGTTTACATTGGCTGAATGATTATAATTAAACCGCCAAGTAAAGTTTTTGTAACAAGGCTGAGAATCGGTTACTGATGCCAGCTAAAAGTGCACAATGTGAGGAGTGTCCCATTGGCCTGTCGCAACATTTAGTGGGAAAATGTACAGGCATTCTCAGACGTATGTACTTTGTCTCGCTGAAAATGTATCGGAGGATGGGGTATAAATATTTCTTCTTTAATAACTAAGGTTAGATGGTACTTTTATGCAAAAATACATATATTGATACATTGGTATTCATTATTTGTCATTTAAGAATAAAATTACACTTTTACATAAGTAATTTGGTACAATATAGCCTGTATGCTCGGATATGCGGTTTTTATATTTTATAAGCCTCTATCAGAATCTGAATGCTTCCCTTCCAAAGAGTGTGACATGGCGCCGGAAGACAGCAAATCGTGTCCCCTGTTCCGTCGTATTTCTGTCTGGCGAATGGAAAAAATAAATGGTTTGGGAAGCGAGAAGCAAAAACTTGAATGAATATGGAATTTATAATTCTGAGGACAATTATCGTGGTCAAAATGTTTTGTACTATTTATTGTGTATTGCAAGTCATAACATACGAGTAATTATCTATTTTATACTCTAATGAAAGACATATTCTGTTTTTTATCAATTTTATGTTTTCTTTCGCGAAAAGGAACCTCCAAGCTTGATATGGCTATAAGCATCAACCATTCTAAGTCAAATCAATGTCAATACATATTTAGTGTTGTGTGAAGTTATGTTATAGCTCCAATTATGATTATAATCACCATTTTTTTACATCCTCAGCGTAAATCAGCATCCGCGCTTATCCCGATGGGAGAGGGAGTAGGAGCGATTCGGAGAAGGGTGAGAACCTCGCCACAAGATATGGCATGTTTGATAGGGAGAAACAGAGCGTGAGCTAGCGGAACGAGATGGGTGTGAAGAACGATTTTGCTACGAAGGATCAACAACCGAGGCGAGCATTTCAAACTTTCTAGCTATCTAGAACATGGGGGTTTACCTTGGTCAAATGATTTAAGGGGTCGATTTTCCAGGGTAGATATTCATGAACTATGCATTCTTTCACGAAATGGAGACGAGAAAAGTACTTCCATGGTGGCGCTCTATTGTTCCGCCTCTTCCTCACGTCGCCCGTCAAATTAATGGGTTTTACTATGTCCGGTGAAGTCATTATCTCGTGACAAGCCGGGGTTTCGCCTGTACCTGTCTGTGGGTCGTTCCGTTATCTGGTATTGCCTTGAGCATTGTCAGAGTTTAGGGAAGGCATCTTAGATAATAGACTTTTTGTTAAAGATGATAGCAATGCTATACATTTTAACACTTTACCATATATTTCCCAAGTCTGAAAAAACTGCTCAGTTCATATACAGTTTTACTTCAATAATCACCCTTGTATTTGAAAAGGGCATTTTGCTTTCTCTAGTTATGAAAAGAAGCTTTTTCCCTCCCTTATATGAGGTATGCGATATTTTTTTTCTCCTAAACAAACACTTTTTTACTTGTCATTTAGAAAATATTGCTTCGTTGCGGCTATTTCCCCTTTGGACTGTGTTTTCAACCCTTTCTCTATAACTTACCTCCTCGCCTGTATGTTGCGTCGTCATATAACCCCTTTCCTGCCATGTAAACCAGAATATCTAATGTAGACAACAACAGCGCACCTTTATTTTTTAATTTTTATTTTTTGTCAAATAACGTTTTTTAGAATTAAGAATATAATATATAGTTGTTTGATAACTCGGTTTAAGAAAGAAAAAAAAAACCGCATCATTGGAAAATCACATGCTGTCTGCTAAGACTAGTCGCATCGGCGGGTGTCATGTATATTTACTGACTCCCTCTGGTAAAAGTCCCCATGGTCAAAAATCTCTGCTTAGACTAATTTGTGTGTGGTCTTTGTCCAATATGCGAACAATTATAAAGCATTATATCATGAGGGGCAAACAGTTATATATTTTACCTCAATTTTTTTTTCATATTTCATAAAAGTTTCTTGGTTTTTGATAAAGGTCCAATTGCTAAAGGGGAAAATGTGTTAACAATTAGTCAAAGCCTTCTTTTTTTGATTTTTGAAGATAAAAATAGTTTACATGGGTCTTTTACAGTTTTTCGTCACTGCAGCAAAAAAAAACTAGTGGCATAGTGAAAATATAGGTAAGGTATGTTTTCTTCATTTGGCATGCTTGTATATTAAGTTCTTCGAAAATGTGGAAGATGTCAAGTAGCAAAGTTTTCTTCAGTGTCGCTTAAAAAGATATTTTCTCTCTTTGTAAAAGTTTAGGAAAAGATATGTAGGTATTACTTAATAAGTGGTGCCTGAAATGGCAAACTATTTGTTTACCGTTGCATCGTTCTTTTACTCCTATATAAGTGTAGCCAGGTACTATAGACAATTTCGAGGAGGGGGAGTAAAATTGGCTGAGAGCTAGTCCACTCTGTGTTGATATCATCGATAAAACGGAGATGTATTGTTTATTGCGATCTCTTATGAAGGATACGCTCGTCTGTATATTTTATACAATGGGTCTTAAGGGAAACTAAAATATATTTCCTAATTGCATTGGTGATTGTAAAACATCGAGAAATGCGGCAGGAACCTTTAGAAATTACCGCATTGTCCCTTGAGGTTAATTAGCAAAACTAACTGAGTTCCACACGTGGGACAGGTGGTGACGCTAGTTGGTAGATAATTAGGTGTTCAGGCTAATATGAGGGGGAAACCCGTCTTGACCTGGTGTAGCTACCTTTTAAACACTATTCAGGCTCTCTAAATAGAATCAACCAGCAATCTTTCAGTCTATTAGGTAATTAACCTGTTAGTTTTTATAAGTATGAAACGGTCAAGTATGAAATATTGTTATCGCATTACATTTACACAGAGAATTTAAGCCTGTTATTTGGTGTATCGTCCTCTTCGGACATGTGTTTGTGTAAAGCTTGAGAGTCAGAATAAAGGCTATGGGGGAGGAAGGAGTGATGATGAGGTGGGGTCGTCAGCGACAACTGACAATCCGGTGCTATCACCATATTGATCGTTTCACCACTCTTAGCTATAGGTGTATACTCACCTGTAACACTTCAGTGCAGAGTTGTATTATCTCCCTTAAGCAGGACTTGTAACGGGGATTTGTTTGCTTCTTTTCTTACTATTTTGGTTTTGTAATGGGGTATGGAGGAAATGTGGTACAGGAGCGGTAGAAGGGAAGGAAGGATCACCCTGTTTTCCGGTCAACACTTGAATTTGGTCTTACCTGGCCTGACTTCTATCCGTCCTGCGTTGGGTTCTTTTCCTTTGTGCGGTAATTTGTTATTGGTTTAGGGTGAATCATTCGTCTGTAACACGCCCTTTGTCAGTCAGTTACCAGTTCAAACAATATTATACATATGGCAATAGTGACGCTAGTTGGTAGAATATTAGGTGAACCCCTTGTCTTTGCCTGGTGTAGATACCTTGAAACCCTATTAATGCTCTCTAAATAGAATAAAACCACGTCATTTCATCTATAGGTAAATAACCTGTTGTATAAGCCTTAAAATGTTTCAAACGTTGAATATTGGTTATCGCATTTACATTTTACACAGAAATTTAAGCCTGTTATTTGTGTTTTATTGCTCTTAGGGAGTATGTTTTGTGTAAGCTGAGAGTCATAATAAAGTACCACAAGACTTTCTGATCCTTTTCATAAACTATATTTTTATTATGAAAATGTCTTTGGGATGTAAGAAACGCTAGTATAACAGACTTTAAAATATAGAGGATGGGGGGAGGTCGCAGGCTTATCAGATCGTTCTGCTGCAAAATTTTGAATTATTCTTATAGTCTGCACCTTTGTTATATTATGCCTTTGTAACAAAAAAAAAAATAAAGATACTGATTATATCTTGCGATATTTCATCATTACCTCTGAGCAAGAAGAGGTGGTGTTTCAGGTGTTCAGGCGTAAATACGGGGGAGGAAACCCGTCTTGACCAGGTGTAGATACCTTGGAAACCCTATAATGCTCTCTAAAAAATAAGACCACGACGTTTCAATCTTTAGGTAATTAACCTTTTTCGTTTTATAAGCATGAAAGTGTAAACAATATGAAATAGTGGTAATCGCATTTACATTTACCAGAAATTTAAGCCTGTTTTTTGTGTCCGCCGCCCAACAATATCAATAGTTGCCAGCATGGAAATATTGCCGTCAATGTATTTAAAGCCCTGTTTAGGTCGTTTGGTGAGTGAACAGTGAGTGACAATACGCCCGGAAGAAAAGAAATATTCAATGGAGATCCCACGTACACTGCAATAATAAATGATCGCCACCTGGAGATATCACACCATCACCCGCGATGAAGAAACGGGTTAAGGTCCGAATCACTGTGACCAGACTGTCATTTATAGGAGGATACGACCGAGACAAAATAATTATCTTCAGACAGCTCTAACTATCGCTACATAGATGGTCCTGACACATGCCCTATCAACATCCAAGGCTGCCACCGGTGGAAGATGATCTATCCAATAATTCTCATCATTTGCACGGTTTACGATCTTGGCAACGGTCATCGCACGGTGAGAGGGTTTGTTGGCATTTCGTAGGAATCAGACAATGGAGAGTTTTCCCTCGTCTGCAACCGCCTCCGTATAGCGGACTTGATTCCTCTCTTACTTAACAGAAGCGTGAGGATTCGACAGCATGCCAGTGATAGTAATGCAGGCAGCGGGTTTAGAATTTTTCCTTTTCATCTGCTCATATGCAGGTTGGGAAAAAAAATGTGTGTGTGTGGGTGTGTGTGTGTGTGGTGTTGTGTGGGTGTGTGTGTGTGTGTGTGTGTTGTGTGTGCGAGCGCATTGTAATAGTGTTTATAACAATCAAAAATAAAATCATATATTGTTATAATGAGTTTTTATAACTTTACACTTAATTTGTATTCTTATCTCTGGTATAGTGAGAGAGGCAGAATTAATCGTCATTAGCAGACCTGTGTGACCTAATTTTATTGATTTGACAGTTTTCAGTCATTGGAGAGACCGGTTTTCCCTCGTCTGTAACAGAATCAATTCTCGATCTCGGTACAAGTTTTTGTAAACATGGTGGAATATTGGTCGGTGGGTGATGGGAGGAGCCGCGGGTGAGTCACTGTAGCATCTGCTCGGGTAATGATTTTCGTTTACGGATTATTGGTCATCTTTCTTTATGATGTACTATTTTTGACTGTAATGTGTGCGTGTTAGTCACATTGCTACGGTCTGGTGTTACGTCGTGATCATTAACGCTTTCATTCACTCTCGACAGGTTTTGTGATTACGGCGGTGATCATTTATCTATGTCAACCTGCATTGGAGGAGAATCCTCGTCTGTACACACTGGATATGATAATGATTTCGGATACGGATATTGATTAGTTAATCACCTTTCAGTGGTCATCTTTTCTGTACGATGCACCATTTTCAACCGCAGGTGTGCCGTTAGCCATCGTAGCTATGGTCTAGTGTTTTCTCGTGATCATTATTCCTGCTTTCACTCTCGGACAGGTTTGGTGTGGTACGCTGTGATCATTAATCTATGTCCCGGTACACCTGCATTGGAGGGGATACTCGTCTGTATTACTCATTGTGTCATTATTTCTCTTATGATGCGTCATGTAAACCGAACTAAAATCACATGTGAAAGTAGGTTAATGATTTCCGGGTATTGATTATGTTGTTGTGACCATTGGTTGCGATTTGCGGTTTCGTCAAGGTCACTGATTACGTCACGGTCACTGACCTACTTTCACATTCATGTACGTAGGTGAATGTGTTGCGTTCTGTCCCTATACACACTACTTGCATGCATGTCTTTATATATATATATATGTAGGGAAATAAATAAATATGCAGCATATATCTACTTACACACACAAACACACACACACACACACACACACATCCATACATACACACACACACACACACACACACACACAACACACACATATATATATTATATATATATATATATATATATATATATATATATATATATATATATATGAAAGGGAAAACAGCCACAAAAAGAAATTAAATAAATTCCTATTGTGGCTATTTTCCTTTTCATCTTTGTGTACACGTTTCTGTGTTTGTTTATATATAATATACTATAGAATATATATCTATATATATATATATATATATATATAATTATATATATACTAATAATTAATATATATATATGTGTGTGTGTGTGTGTGTGTGTGGTGTGGTGTGTATGTGTGTGTAGTATCTATATATATATATATATATATATAATATATTATATAATATATATATGAAGAATGATATATATGTGTGTGTGTGTTTGTGTGTGTGTGTGTGTGTGTACACACATTTTATATATTGATTATATTTAATATAATATATATATATATATATTATATATATATATTCTATATATATATATATATATATATATATATATATATTGCTACGCCAGTGGTCTTTTTGTCTCTGTGCGAAACGTGTGTTACATGAAAAGGATGACCTGGGCATTTTAACATGAAGGGACCTGGGCGGAAACATGACGTAGCTGCTGTGAGCGGTAGGAGCGGAGGAACAGCTGATAGACGGAGTTGGGTGCTGCTCCTGTGAAGACCTTCTTGTGTGCCCCTTGTGACCTGATTAAACTTTGTGTTTGCCCTGTTTATAGAGCTGTATCGTGCAGTGGGGACCATGCTGGTGTCCACCCCATTTATTGTGGCCTATGAAAAGTGTACGGGTAAATAACTTGTGTAAATAAAGGAAATACTGTCATTCTGTGTTTATTTCGTGCCCTGCCTTTCGCACCTTGGTGTTACCTCTTCGTGGTGTTCTTTTCTGGGACGCGTTGTTGGCTCGTGCCTCTTGGAGCTGTTCAGTGTTCACGACTTGGTGCATAGTCACACCGTCTGCCTAGCCTGCCTTGTGTTGGTAGCAGAGAGATACGAGCAGTCGGCGTAACAATTGGTGGTCAGGAGTGGATTTGTGATTATTTTGATCATGAGAGCGCCGAGTTTCATGTCTCCAAAGATGGCGGCAGTGCCATGAGGGAGAGGAGCTATGACTGAGGCATGCACGAGTGAAGTGGAGCCGAGCCAGATGTACCTGATCACTGCCATGCTGGCCGGTATGAGGGATGAAATGGCACAAAGGGCAAGAGCAGGCAAAGAGGCACGCGAGCAGCGAACCATCTCGTCGAGATTCGGCAAGGTAGGGAGAGGAAACGTTCTGCCAACTTGTTGGGTGCTAACAGGAGCAATCTCGCATCTGTGAAATGGAAACTCCAGCAGTAAAACACCGACAAGGCCTGCAAGAGCGGAAGAGTGAACTGATGGAGCGAGGTTGGCAGACTCTGAAGGGCGAGGTTCGAGGGCCTGAGGGAGGAGTGAAGGAAAAAGGCGGCGTCACGAGTAGTAACTTTGCAATCAGAGAAGGCAGACGAGGGTCTGGCAACAGATTCCCGAGTGTCAATTTACTGGGGTCCTGCCTGGGTCTGTGGCAGAAACCCCCGGGCCTCGCAGCGTCGTGTCGCAGCCAGTGGTCGCTTCAGAGGCTGGGACCCATCGGACCCGCTCCCTGGGTATAGGTGGCGGCAAACTCGACTCGGTCACCCGCCTCAATTGCCTCCCTCACCCCCTTCCTCCCCCCCAGGTGTGTTTATTTCACGTGAGCACACGCGTTCCTCCACCCTGCAGCCCCATCGGCCTCTCAGAAACATCGGTGAGCGTAAGCCAGCTGAAGTACGACGGGAAGGGTGCCTGGGAGGCTATGTTGCCCAATTTTGAAAATGCTGGGCATCCTGCCCATGGCTGGAGCCAGGAGAGAAGGCCTGCAGCTTAACAGCGCTAGGTGCCCCGCGGTGGAAAGTGTTTTGGGGCATCTGCCAGCATCCCAACAGGCCTCTTTACACCACCGTGCAGAGCCGTTGAAACGCCGTTTTCGGGCACCACCACCAGCCGAGGTATATCGGGCCCACTTGAAGAAGCGGACTCATGAGCGTGCGAGACACTGTCCCAGCTGGCGCAGGATGTGGAGGCTCTGGTAAGGAGGTCGTTACCCTGCGGCTGCGGAAGAGATGAATCGGGTCCCTGCCCCGTGATTTCTTTGTTGCGCTTTTACGGCCAGCAGCTGCTAATCTACGTCAAGCAGGCACACGCCTGAGGACCTGCAGGTGGCTCTGGCGAGGGCCTTGGAGTTCGAGGCCTTCCTGAAGGCACGGTGGCCTAGGGCCAGCTGCTCAAGCCCCGCCGTGACCTCCGGGCCGGAAGGCTAGTGATAAATAGCATTGAAGACGGTGAGCCGAGAACTTTCCAAGGCTTGTGTTGGGGCTGCGGAGAGGTAGGGCACAGACTAGTCATTGTCAGAGGGAGCGTAGAACCACGTCCGCTCACTGGACGGATTCTGATGCCTTTCCAGCAGTGGCTGCAAGGACTGGTGGTAGGTATGTTCACTCTCCGAGTGCATGTCCCTCAGGCTAAGGAAGTGGTACAGGCGGAAAACTCGGACAGGCTGGAGAAGGGGCTGAAACCCAGCCGGTCCTCAGTATCCCGGGCCCCGACTTTGGTGTAGCTTGCCGTTCGAACCAGCCCGATGCAGGTGGAGGGCTCAATAGATGGGGAAGCCATGCCGCCCTGACAGTGGGACACTGGCTGGAAGACCCTAGTGCGGCTGATAGTTTGGCACTAATGCGACTTCCAGATGCACCCCAGAGACTGTGTGGTGTCACGGGGCCGTGTGTGCAGCTCAAGGGGCCAGAGGAGGCTCGTATTGGCGTGGCAGGCACGGTGCAGTGGCTGCCGGTGTATGTGTCCGATCTGTTACAGCACTGCGTGCCTGGGCCTTGACTACCTGACGCAGAGTAAGGCGTGTGTCGACTTGGACGCAGCTGGTGAGGTTGCACGGTGAAGATGTGCCCCTTGCTCCAGAGGTTGGCTGTGCAGAGGTAGTTCGGCTGAGCGACTGCACCTTGCCCCCAGGACAGAGTCTAGAATCCGATGTCGACTATCAGAGTATGCGTGGAGTAGAGGGCTTTGTGGACCCATCCAAAACCTGCAGTGGCTGATGGCGTAGCAGTTGGCGGAGCCTTGTTTGTACCCAGGGGAGGGTTAGTTTACAGTGTTGGTAGCTAACTTCTCCATAAGGAGCCTGAAGGTGCCTCCTGGTGGCAAAAGCTGGGCACTTGTGAGGAAGTGGAGCGCCGAAGAGTCGTCGGGGAATGAGGAGTTGGTTGGTGTGGGACCCGTTGCCTGACTTCTCGAGGACTTGCGCACGGCTGTTGGCGTTACCATGGGCCAGGAAGCTACTCCTGTTGCCCGGTGAAACGAAGATGACGTTAGCCCCATTAGCGGCGATGGGACGTGGCAGGCGCTGACGAGATGAGGACGAGCATTTGGACGGTGAGGGCGATGCAACAGACGTCAATGGTGACCATGAGCCAGGTCTTGGGGCAGGAGATACCCCTACCATACCTCCTCCAGAGCGACCCCAGCAAGAGTGAAGAAAGCCGCACTGGATGAAAGATTTTAGTGTTTCTGAGAACTGATTTTCAATTACGGTTACTTTTGTTTGAAGAATTTTGTTTGTTCCTGAGGACTAATTTTTTATTTAATTTTCTGTAGTTTGTTTCAGGTTTAGGTATGTCAGAGCAGACTGGGTCGTCTGTTTTGATAGGGGGGGGTAGTGCTAACGCCAGTGGGGTCTTTGTCTCTGTGCGAAACGTGTGTTAACATGAAAAGGATGACCTGGGCATGTGTTTAACATGAAGGGACCCTGGGCAAACATGCCGCAGCTGGCTGTGATCGGAGGAGCGGAGGAACAAGCCGAGAGACGGAGTTTGGGTGCTGCTCCTGTGAAGACCCTCGTGTGTGCCCTTGTGACCTGAATATAGACTTTGTTGTTGCCCTGTTTATAAGCTGTATCGTGCAGTGTGACATGCTGGTGTCCCCCCTGTATTGTGCCTGATAGAAAAGTGTACTGGTAATAACTTGTGTAAATAAGGAAGAAGACTGTCATTCTGTGTTTATTTTTTCGTGCCCGATGCCTCGCACTTGTTGGCGTTACCCTTCGTGGTGTTTCTTGGGACGCTGTGGTGCTCGTATGCCTCTTGGAAGCTGTTCAGTGTTCACTGACCCTGTGGATAGCACGCGTCTATCTAGCCCTGCCTTTGTGTTGGTACAGAGAGACGAGGCCGGTCGGCGTAACAATATATAGATATATATATATATATATATATATATATATATATATATATATTTACATATGTATAAATATATACACACACACACACAAACACACACACACACACACACACACACACACACACACACACACACAACAACATATATATATATATATATATATATATATATATATTTATATATATATATATATATGCATATATTATCTATATATATATATATATATGTACTATATATATAATATATATATATATAAATCTATATATATTAATATTATATATGTATATAGATATATATATCTATATATATATTATATCTATATATATATTATATATATCCTATTATATATATATTATGTATAATTGTACCTGGGTAAGACAATAAACTGCACCCTGGGGTTCCCTTGAACAAGGATTCACCCTATTAGATCTCTATGCAGGGTTGCGGTGAAACTGTCGGCAGCAGGGC
>NW_023658329.1:72371-86941 GCF_015228065.2 Penaeus monodon
ACAAAACACAAAACACACCACACCACACACCCCACACACCACACACACACACTCCACCGCACGCACACACACGCACACACACACACACATACCCCACACACATGATCTAGATATCCTTTACATTGCTTAATTATCCAAAAATTAACACAAGTATATATACGAATCTGCTTTTCTCAACACACACACACACACACACACACACACACACACCACACCACACACACACACACACACACACACACACACCCCACAACACACACACACACACACACACACACACACACAAACGCACACGGCACACACACCACGCACGCACGCACGCCACAAGCACACACACATGATCTAGATATCCTTTACATTGCTTACATTATCCAAAACTAACCACAAAGTATTATTATACACCAATATGTGATGGAAAAGAAGTCAAAGATTAGATGGAATCAATATTGTTCCACCTATACAAAAAGAATAAAGATCTAACAACAACATTAATTACTCATGACTAGGCCGAGGATGACCACCGGGGGGGGGACCGCCACTGCTAGACGAAGTTTAAAAGCCATAAAGATTTAAAGAATACAAGAGGAGCCCGGAATGAATGAAATAACAGCGGAACTAATCAAGAATGCTGGGCGAAGTGTTGAATACTTCTTCTACAACTTTGTACAAAATTTTGGCATGAAAAAGATTGGCCAACGACTGGGGCAAAATCGATCTTTAGCTCCATACCTAAAAAGGTGACGCACTCCAAATGCAACAATAAATGCGACAATTGCATTAATAAGTCACAGCAGCAAAAAAAATTGAAAATTTTGCTGAAAGAATGAAGTTGAAAGTTAAGAGAAGAAATTGCAGACACACACAGCCGGTTTTTTTCCCGGAAAAGTACCTACAAACCAGATCTAAATCTGAAATTGATCATAGAGAAAAAAAGAGAACTCAGAAACACCTATACCTGTTTTTTCATCGATTACTGAAGCTTTTTGATACTGTTTATCACGATATCCTGGAAGAAACATGAACGATATGAAGTTTTCCAAAGCACATCATCCAACTAATAAAAGCCATGTATAGACCAACAACAAGCGGCTGTAGAACACTTAATGGTTACACAGAATGGTTCGAAGTCAGACAAGGAGTGTACAGGGTTTGATTCTGTCTGCGCACCCTCTTTAAACACTATAATCTGAAACAATTATGAGAGTGCTCTGGGAGAATTTTGAAGGAACTGTAGATGTTGGAGGATAAAAAATATCGATCTAAGGTATGGGGCGCCGATGATATAGTTTGATTGCCGTCAGATCACTCAACTACAACAACTACTGGATAAAGTTAGAGACGCAAGCTACAAAAGGCTGGCTTGTTTCTTAATGCCAAGAAAACTAGATCATGAAGATTCAAAAGATAACCGGCAAATGTGAAAAGAAAGGGGGTTTTTTTGTTTTTTTTTTTTTTTTTTTTTTTTTTTGTTTCACTTATCTTGGAGCTGTTTTAAAAAAATACATATGATGAATTCAATCGGAGATAAAAATAATAATTACCATGCCAAAACGCCACAGTTGCTCTCAATAAACTCTGGAAAGACCGAAGGCATTTACCTTAGGACAAAGCTAAGGTTATTGAACTCATTCGTTTTTCCCATTTGCATCATATGGTTCTGAGTGTTTGGTGCATGCACAAGATAACAGAAAAAATATCAATGTTTTGAAATGTGGTGTTACCGACGAGTACTTACGTATTCATCTGGACAGAGAAGAAAACGATGATGACGTGGCTGAGAAAATAAATTGTAAAGACCGACGTTGGACATCTTGAACAAAAGGAAATTTATTGGTCATGTGATGAGAAGTAAAGTATTGGAAAAAACTTGCTGACAGGGATGGTGATAGGAAACAGAGGAAGAGGCAAACCAAAGACAAGACTGAGCGACAACATCAATGATATTTGCGGGCTGTCGATGGTACAAGTGGAAAGAAAGGCGCAGGATCGAGTTGAGTAGAGAAGGATGGTGGAGAGGTCCACGCTGCTCAAACATGAGCATACCGTTATTGATGATGATGATATATACCAATCTGCTCTCTCTCTCTCTCTCTCTCTCTCTCTCTCTCTCTCTCTCTCTCTCTCTCTCTCTCTCTCTCTCTCTCTCTCTCTCTCTCTCTCTCCTTTCCTTCTTTCTCACTCTCAGGCACACATTCATGCAGACGTCCTTTACTTTAGTCTCAAAACTGAATACCATATAGGAATGCATGATATCGGAACTCTGAATACCATTTAGATATCAGACCTGTAATTATTTGGCCTTGAATTAGAGGAGTACAGTATAAGTGTCAGGAAAGTTTTAATAATAATATTAAACTTTCACCAAATGGACAGCCAAACACAGTGTCACTAAACATAAGAAGCGTTGCAATCTTTGTGCATTTATTTGGAATGGGATTAAATAATTCTTATGTGGTTGAAGTTCATCAGTTATTCTTCATTTAATGTTTCACTTTCAAAACCATGTAGCATGTAGAATGTAGCTGGGATGCATAACATGGGAGGAAAACCAGGTTATAAGACATTATGTACCTCCCAACGCAAGGTCTTAACATAAAAAAAAAAATGTACCTACTGTTTGGAAGAAGTAAGCAAAATTAATTATTATTTATAATTATAAGTTAGTTTTATTCCATTTGTTAAAATGGATAATCTTGGTGTGACATACTTGTCTGTTTTATTTTGCTTTTATATTAACCCCCTGTTTTCCCATATTTTAAAGTAATGTAAATAAGAACAATAAAAACCTCTAGTCTAAGTATTTTGATATACTGTACAATTATTTATGGGTTCTTTCTTTTGCACCTCATCCAGATCAAAACAGATCAATAAAAATTTAGGATAAAATAAACACTCACTTAATAATATACAGTATATTAACTGAATTAATACTTTTTTCTAGGATTCATTTTGTTGTTGCAAAACAAAAACAATAGTAATAGCATCACACACACAAAAAAGTGAAAGAAAAAAACAAAAAGTAAATGCTAATTATAAAACATTTAATGTCTCTATTTTCCTTCAAAATAATACATCCTAAAATATGACTAAAGACATGCAGCAAAATGCTTCCATAATTAGACATTATATATATATATATTATATATATTATATAAGGCCGCGGTGGCCGAGTGGTTAGAGCATCGGACTCAAGACTGGCACGACGGCAATCTGAGTTCGAGGGTTCGAGTCACCGGCTGGCGCGTTGTTCCCTTGGGCAAGGAACTTCACCTCAATTGCCTACCTAGCCACTGGGTGGCCAAGCCAGCCCAAGTCAGTGCTGGTCCCAAGCCCGGATAAAATAGAGAGAATGATTACCTAAAAGATAACACCGGCTCTCTCCGTGGAAAGGAACTGGGGACCCTACCACGTACTCACTCCAAGAGCATCACAACATGAAAACTACAATTAAGTATCATGCTGTGACCACGGCGGCTCAAACATGAACCTACCGTAAAAAAAAAAAATATTATATATATATATATATATATATATATATATATATATATATATATATATATATATATATAATATATATAATGTATGAATCTGCTTTTCCAAATGTTTTTCCATCGAACTTTAGAATAACTACACACAGAATTTAATACCTTCAGGAAAGATTACAAACGATCAAACAGAGTCCAAATTTACAATGGGGATTATTTTCCCCAAAGCACCAAATCAACCTGGATTAGAGATCCTATGTAGAGAAATGAATTTTGGGTTAAGGCACTTAAGAACAGAATTTTCAGCATTAAGTGTTCAACAATCATTTATGTGATTCAATTTACCAAGTTTGGAATGTTTTCCCTATTTTAATTAAAAGAGCACATAACCTTTAAATAGAACCTTTCCATGCAACTGTTCACATACAATACCACAGCACATTGCATTTAACAGTAATAGAATAAATGTGCTTAGTAAATTCTAATGGATACAAAAATATCAAGTTACTAGGAATAGTAACTCTAGTGAGAAATCACATTACAAAATCAAATAAATATGAAATACAATGACAACACTAGAAATATATAGTAACTAATATATCTGAATATTTCACTGATTAGCATCTTCATTGGGAAAACTACAACAAAAATCTATAACATCAAGACAACTTCCAGTGTATTTTGGTTTATCTAAAGCTTATTCTTATTTTCTTGTGTTTTGCAGAAAATAAATATGGCTAACAACAATTAAAATTCTATTATCATTTATAAGTATCCTGGCTAGAAAAGTATGAAATTTGTTTTTCAAAAAAACAACAAGGTGTAAAGTGATAATGACAGCAGTGAAAAAATGTTGGAATAATGAGGAAATATTTCTACAGCATAAGTAAACAAAAAGTAGCATTACAGACAGTGCATACTCTGATAAATGAGAATGGTTAATGGTTAAAAGCAAGATAAATGTGCTAGACATCTAAGGTCATGTAGCACTATAGTTAATGTTAGGGAAGGGTGGTTGAGTTAGTGATTAGTTGTCTAAGCTGGGCAAAGGAATTGGTGAGTGAAAGGGTTAGGGTCGGGTATGGTAAGGAGTTAGATTAGATGAAGAATATGTATGCGTTTGAGGAAAGAGAATAGGTTGTTGAAGCAAAAAGTGTGGGATTCTGTAAGGATGTCTGATAGGTTGGGAGGTCGGTGAAGGGGGGATAGGTGGGGGAAAGCAGAGGTACGAGTTGTTTCAAAACGTGGGCACGGCAGTAGGATGTGTGGGATTGGAGTGTCTGGTGGTGTGTATTGACTTTATGAGAGTTAATGAGTTACATAAGGATTCACGTGCGTAAGGTGGGAGTGGAAGGGATAGAAGGGATGGTGGGAGGGTTATGTGGGCGGGATTGGGGTCGGGGGGGATGGGCTGTGTTGGGAGGGGTAGGAGGATAGGGTGGGGAGGGGGGATATCGTTAGGAGGAGGATGGATATCAGCAGTTACTTGGAGTGTGGAAGGAGCAGGAGTTGTAAGATTTGGAGGTTGAGTGTCAGTTTTCATTAGGTAATCTTGAATATTTTCAATGGTTTCTTCTTCTGAGTTGGTTGGGGAGTTTTGGGGGATAAAGGATTTCTTGTGAGGGGGGAAGAGAGGATTGGTGTCTCAAGCATAGGAACAAAGGAAGGGTTGGAGGTGATTGTGTGGTAGGGGAAGAGGGGGGTGGAATGTTTGTTCTGTCTGTTTACGGGTAGTGCGAGGAGGGAGAGGGGAAGGTGTTGGGATTGGTAGGGGTGATTGAAGTATCTGTAGTAGAGATTGGAGTGCCTGGATTTAGGATGGCAAAAGAGTTTGACTGGGAAGGTAGGAGGTAGAAGAGGGGGGGTTAGATGTAGGGGGGTGGGTTTAGGAGAATTGGTAGAATGAGCAGTATTACTGGAGTAAGGAGTAAGGGAGAAACCACGTCGACGTGCTTCTTGTCTGGCTTCACGTAGTGAGTCCAAGTTTGAATCTGAGAGTTGCTACCTCAGACTCAAATTTATAGGTGGGACAACCCCTATAAAATACATTATGGGGGCCGCCACAGTTGGCACATGTGCGTGATTGTGCAGGGCAGTTAGATCGGGTATGGCCAGGTTGGGCACATAGTGGGCATCTGGCTGGGTGTCCTAGACGCCAACAATTTTGGCACTGACGTAGAGGGGGTTGGTATGGACGAACAGGGAGGGATTCTCCTCCTATGTAGACGTTTAAAGGGAAGGTCATGCCTACGGAAGGTAATTTTGGCTATGTTAGTGGTTTATTTTTGATGACCTCTGGGGGGAATGGAGTAGCATTGTACTGATGTTGCATCATAGTCTGTGAGACAGGCAAGTAGATCTTCTCCACAATCTGACCAATCTTTGTCATAGATTGGACAATTTGCTGGGGAGATTGAAACTGTTCCGGTGCAAGTATTGAGGGTTGGATGGGGTTCTGCAAGGATGGGGTTACCATATAGGTCTGTTAGTTTTGTTAATGCTATAGCTTGTGTTTCGGATGTTACTGTGACAAGACGGGAGCGGTCGGTCGGGTCGGCTACGGAAAGAGACTTTACCTACTTGTTTTTGGAGACATTGTTGGAAGAGAAGGGTGTTGTCAGAGTAGGGAGCTGTGGGAGGGATCACGAAAAATCGGTCCCATTTGGCTGCACTGAAGAGGGTATTCAAAATTGTTGTAGAGATAGGGGTAGTAGAAGGGTGGGGGGGTGACGAAGATGGAGTAGTGTTAAGGGATGGGGGGTGGGCAATAAGGCTGTAAGGTATTAATAAGGGAGGATGGGGTGGTTGATGTTGGAGGTTGTGGGGGTAGAGGTGTTAAAGTTGAGATTGCTGGGAGAGTGGAAATGTTCCTTAAGGGTTGATTGTTGGCTACTGTACTAGTAGGTATTGATGAGGGGGTAGTTATTGCAGTGTTCGGAGCCGTGGTCAAAGGAGAGCCTGGGGTCAGGGAATCTGGTGGGTTTACATCGTTGGGGCTATTTGATAAAGGGGCAAGCCTCATTGCCCCAAATAGTGGGGATAAGTTTTCATTACTGGCCATGGTAAGCCTGGATTATGTTGGGGATAAAAACAGTCCACCCCTCAGGGTCCCCTTGAGGGGTAAGGGCTAGATAACTAAATCAGGGGAATACGTGCCCATGGCTCCCTCAGGCCGTTCAGGACTGGCACAAAGTCAGCCTTTCATCCTTTCAGCACGGCTCTCACACCTTAGGAGGTGGATAGCAGAAGGGTTTGGTGAAGGGACAGAAACGAAAAGTGGGAAGGAAAATAAAGACCATGCAAAATTAGTTGAGTCGAGGGCTGAGTCCCAAGGTTGGGGAGTTTCCCCATCATTGGGTCCCAGTCTCCGCCTCCTAAGCCCCCCACGACAACAACGGGCAAGGGATTGGGGGGGATAAATGAGAAGGCAACTACTATGCAGGCTTTTGGGACAACAGGATATGGGTTCGTCACTAGAGTCAACCCACAAATAGCTAGTATACAAGCCATATCTTTGCTTCTAAATGATACTATCTACAGATGGTTAGGTCTTTGAGTTAGTAATAAGTAGAAATATTTATCTCTCTTACTACTACTCACTGGGAAATTTAGTCACCACTAACATTTTCACAAGGTTTAGGGAAGAGTGGAAAAGCAATGTAACAGTAAAAAAGGCAATAGGAACTGAAGTGGATACTGTATGTACTGTATCATCTTATTTTTACTTCTGTATCTTTCCTTTAGCCGAAGTTTTCTTCTTAAAATCAAGGTCTTTTAAAATTTCTCTTCATACATATGGAATTTATGGAATTATCTGAATTTTGCTAGCTGATCATCCATTGAATAAACTGTTTTAGCTTCTTTCATTATTGCATTTATCAAGAAGCACTAAGGTTAATGCCCTAAAAATTATGATCATGGTACTTAAACAAGTCTCATCTTTGATATGATGGTGGGCCATAGAGAATTACTCATACAAATCCAGAGGTCAGCAAATAGTTTTACATGTTATTAATGCAAAAGGCATCATCCTTGCCCAGGCTGAATAAAGAAGTAGGTAGCCCATCTGAGACCAAAGAATAATAACAAAGTGCAAAGATTTTGCAATCAGTATGCTAAATAAAAGGTAATGGTAAATCTTCCACTGAGTTTATGGGCTTAAAAAAAGAAGACAGTGCTGAATATTAGATTCTGGATTAATTTTAGAACTTGTAAAATAAACCATTTATTAAAAGACTGATTATTCCGTTATATGAGCAATGATTTACAAACTTTAAGTAGAGTGTATACCATATCAAATATCATTTCCTCTTAATAAAGAGATCTTCGGTGAAAGACAATAATTTATGCCTCAAGTGACAATAAATAATATAAATATGCATAATAAAATACCAAAGAAAAAGACCAAGGAAAGAAAGAAAGAAAGAAAGAAAGAAAGAAAGAAAAAAAATACTGCTCTCAGAGCAATGCACATCGGTGAAAAACCATCCTGGACACAGATGGCGTAAAATGCAGGTAACATGCTGGAACCTATTATCAGAAACTGAAGTGAGGTGTTGTGCTAATAAAGTTATCATACGAAGAAATGTCCATTTCATGCATGGCAGTGTTTACATGTTAAACTCAAAGAGAAGAAGAAGAAGAAAGAAGAAGAAGAAGAAGGAAGAAGAAGAAGACAAAGAGGAAGAAAAAAAAGATAATGCAAAATGCATTTTTTTTTTTTTTTACTTTGCCACAAAAAAAGATCATCTCCTTCCTAGAGTTTTTCATATAAAACAGGAAACATAACTTTCTTGAAATGGCTTTTCTTGTTGAAATTAGTGCACTGCTGATGGGCAAACCCAGCCCCCAAAGGCTTTCTCTAGTTCTCCTGCAACTGCAAGAGTCAGATGATCTTTGTAGTGATTACCGACAACCTGAAAGGATAGAATGATTTATATCAGATAAGTGTTGCAAACTGAAGGTTACAGAAACCCTCTTTAACACTCTTATATAACATGATGCTCATTCATAATTAGCCATTTTTCATAAATAGGAAATTTTAAGATAATTCATGTTAGTATTGGTACAGTTTAGCTTGGATAAATTCCACAACCATTTTCAACAATAAAACATCATTTGAAATCAAATGAATTTCTAAACAAGGTATCCTATATTATAATGATCATATTGTAAGTTATGAACAAAAGATACTGCTAATTAATATCCATTTTTTTTTAACCATATCTATTTTTTACATGAAATAGAAAGGAAAGAGGTATTTATATCAAAATAATTAATACCATGCTAGAATTAATAAATGAGACCTTGCCTCACCTGAATGCCAAGAGGAAGACCCTCTGACCCTAAGCCTAAAGGACACTGTGTGGATGGGAACAGCAGAACATTTATTATTGCTGTGTAGACGAAGTTGAAGGCACGGAAGAGTGGTTGCCCATGATAAGGGGCTGGAGTGGGATGACTAGGAAACAGGAGCACACCATCGTCATCCAAAAGTTCCTGCAGGCATAAGACAGGATTGCACCTAATTATGTATTCTAAATAATCAATAGGGTAAAGTGATGAACCTTGAGGTGATAAAGAATAAGAATATCTTATTAGAAAAAAATAACAGGAACAAATCCTGTTGGAATCTTTCAAAACTGCTAAAAATTACATACTACCAGTATAACTATTGAATCTCCCAAATGTAACTGCAGGGTAATCAAGATCTAAATACTAATATGAGGGTACAACACTCGCCACACCTTTATCTCCTGTTTCAAATCAGTGCACATGGTGAGGAGCTTTGGGTAATCTTCTGACCTCTTGCATTGATTGTTAAACTTCTCCAGGACACCAAGCAGCAGGCCTGGTAGTGTGTGATGAGATAACCGGAACATCCACTTCAGAAGCTCAGTCCAAACATTGATGCTTCCCTGCAAGTATGTGTCTGTCAAGAAACTCTTTCATGCAAACTGATGAATCCAATGTGGTACTTAATATAAGCTATATTCTTAATAAAACTCAGCAACTAAGGAGAACTGGTTTTCCATCATCCTACAGAAATGACAAGATGTCATTGTACTGTATAAAAGATATGAATAAGAATGAATATCTTCACAATAAAGAGATGTATTTGACCGGTTTCGATTGTATCTTTGTCAAAAATACATGTTCACTTACCTTCTTTAGTGCTAATTCTTCACAAAATGTGTGGGCTTCCTCTACACTAGCTAGCTTGGCAAAGTACATTGGTAATGCTGCTTTGAGCTTTTTTAAGGTAATCTGTAAAAAAGGAGATAATTCTAATTAATGGTTATATTTATAAAAGGTGTCTATTAAATAAGGTTTAAGAAAATAACAATTCCTTCATTTTTGTAGTCAGTAACAGACTTATAATATATATGTTGAAGATTTTATGTGAAAGACAAGAAAAAGTAAGCAAACAGTATAAAATAAAGAGAATGAGCAACAGCAGCAGCAGCAGAAGAAGAAGAAGAAGGAAAAAAAAAAGCAGCAGCAGCAGCTCAGGAACATGTCCTGCAACCGTTCATACCTTTTTAGCTTTAATGCCATATGCTTTCTCAAGATGATTTATAACTTTCTTTTGAGCTGCACGAAGTTCTGGGTGAACAGGTGTCACAAGTGGAGAACCACCATCGTCCTCCACATAAAAATACCGGAGCTTCCTGATATCCACCTGGAGTTTCATAAAAATGATTAATCAGTTTGCCTCCAAGCTTTATTATAAGATAATTATCAAGATATATTTCCAATATAATCTCACTATTATAACTAAAATATATCATTATATAAAAAATTACTGCTATATCTACTCAACAATCACATGAAAAAGTTAATATCTAGCCTCTTTTTCTCTGGACACCTAAAAGTACATTGGTCCTAACCTTCTGGTCAAGTGTAAGCATGTGAGAATTGTTTGCACCCAGAACCTTCATCATGGGTGTCAAGTCTTGTACATATCGACACATGGTCCTGTCACTAGGAACTCCATAGCTTCCCCAGTTGCAACAGGTTTCCTGACCTATATTACTTACTATGCCTGAAAGGACAGATCATATTTGGGAAATGGCAGTTAATCTTCCATGGCTGAGTATTTACCTGATGTTAAAATTTATCTTTACAGGCAGTTTTATTAGTAATGTTATACTATAAAAGATACCAATTTTTTAAATTCTTTAACTCTTCTATATTCTGACGTTATACTTTTGATTGTTTTGTAACAACTAAGTAAAATATACTGTATAAGACCTCAGAGCCTCAAATAGAATGTAATCAACTCGTATTTTCTAAATCTTTACGGTGTTATGAATAAAGGATATCTTTAATTGTAAAAAGAAAACCGAAGACTTACCATATGTGGGTTTGTGACCAAATATGCCATTAAAGAAAGAAGGCATGCGTATTGATCCTCCAATATCTGATCCAATACCAAAGGGTGATCCACATGCAGACTGTACACATCCCTAAAAATATCAATAATAATGAGAATAATTAGCTATATTATAATATGAAATGTGAAGCACTAAATGAAAAATGGCAATTTTACATACTTTATTTTATCCTGCTTAATTCTGATGTGACTTGACAGGTAAATAGCCCTGATTGTTTGCCTGCATATACTTATATTGAAACATGTGCAAAAAATTAGTAGAAGTATATTTACAGAGCATCATACCATACATATAAATACAAAATAATTTGTTACAATGCAAAATCTATCAAAACAATATTCTAAACTGTCACACCCCAAATAATTCCATTTTTCACCTAATCAAAATAGAGGCAAACACAAATGTTCATGTGAGCCTATAAGCATCTGTGCACCTGTTTGTATTTGATGGTGGGAGGGCAGTTTAAACTTTTTCATCTAATGTAGCTCTTTAGCCCAAAGATATCATTAACTATTTAAAATCCAAAAATACTCTTTCACTTCCTAAAATAGCCCACAACATAAGTTACCTAATAGTATCACGTATTATCATGGTACCAAACTATTTTACACAGTAAAAAACAGATAACATGTAAAGAAAAAATACCACAATGTTTTTTGCCCATGGTTAAAGTATGTGAAATAGCCAAGCTCAGGTAGAATATAACTTTCCAGCATCAAATGAAAAAAAATTATAAAGCTAATTTATACTAAACCGACCTATATGCCATGTTGTTGAACTAAGACTGGGAACATTATTGATATTGTTTCATATTTAAACCCCTCAGTCATCCAACTGGCTGCAAAACTTGGATGCCCCTTATGATATTACCTACTCCAAATCTTGAAATTGCTTTTTTCCTCCAGATATACTGTAAACATAATATATTTCATGATACTACTAACTTTTCCATAAACCTAAGACTTCTTTTCCCCCCAACAAAAACAAAAGAAAAAATACTGTAAAACCATTTCACACTTGCCTCTCCTCCAGAGGAACCTCCTACAATACGGCAGGTACGGTAAGGGTTGTTAGTCCTCCCATAAATGGTGTTGGAGCTCTCCCCCACATACAGAGCTCTGAGACATTTGTGCACAGAGGGGGATTGCTCCAGCCTCTCGCATGAGGTGCCAAACATCAGCATCTTCCTCTGCTATAAAGTTTTTCCTTGCATGAAGGCCTGCTGCTTGCCCGCAAACCTATAGGGATGAGTCAGGTTTTAACAGCAATCATGAACAGTATAGAAGCAGTTTATAATGCCATAAACCTGACAATTACAATCAATTCATTCGAAATTGAAGTGTTTATTGTTAGTAATAATCAAGCTGTGCCACAAAACTAAGGATGAATTTCTGTTGAAGAAAACTATTACCCTTTTAGTTCAGTCAGCTTAAAAATTCTTCAGTTTTTCTGGATAAATTTGTCTTGAGTAGAATCAACCAAACACTAAAGGTTAAAACTAAATCATATTTTGATTTTTTTCTTCATAAGTTTAATTTCTCGACAGATTTTTTTCTTTTTCTATTTTCTATAAGAATATATATATAAAACCATACATATTCCTCATCACTACTATTTCATTGGATCAGCTTTCCTTACCCCATTTTTAATTTTTCTTTAATTATTACCTTTTTTCCTTGCTCTTGCCCTTGGATTTAATGATATTCTTTTGCTTCTATGAAATTCCAGTATTTCCTTTTATCTCCTCTCTTTATTAGTGTCCGTTTACTTTTTTCTTCTTTATTAACCTTCTGCTCTTATTCCTATGTTGCTGTTTCATTTATTTTCTTTCCTTATATTATTATCCTTGTAAAAGGAAGCACAGATACAAAAAAAAGAGGAATACCAGTACTAAAACATGACTCTAGTTATACTAGACTTCATCAGATGATAACATTGAAATAGGTAAAAGTGAATTTTTTTTTGATGAGGAGTTTAGTCGAGCTGCATATACTTATAATCTTTTACTCCTTTCTTACTGTTGCTATGACTTTATCTGAAACCATTTCAATATCCATTTGAGATAAATTTCACTTTATTTCAAACCTTTTCTCTTTTTCCCCTTTGAAGTTTCCTTCAAATTAATTCTAACATCTTTTGCAACTTACCTTTCACAGCTATGCAGTCTTTAGTAGTGAAGGGAATACCAAGGAATGGTTTGGTTTTCGAGAGGGTTTGTTCATCCACTGTTCCTGATCTGTGTGCATGATGGAAAAATACAAATCAAAAAATTCTTTTACATTTGGGCCTAAAAGGGGAGTCTCAATATATTCTTCACTGTATAATTTGTCTGAAAACAAAATCAAATTACCGTATAAGGTCATCAACGGCTTTTGCATCCTTGACTGCATCGTCAAACCGGTCATCCACAACACAATTCAGTATGGGATTAATCTCCTTGATGCGTCCAATAAAGGACTTCACCACTTCAACACTTGTCAACTGTGGTATAATAAGGGAAACTACTTAGAAATGTTGTTAGATATACTATCACAGTACTGAAAAAGAGATAATTTAATTTAACCTGAAACTAATCTTGAGCATGATGCTTTTGTGACATATTTCCTTTTCATTTACAGTCTTTCAAATGTCTAATGTTTTCTCAACAAATATATTCTTCATCAGTATAAAATGCTAGAATTATAACTTAGATGCTTGGTGTGGTATTTTTCTTAGTAAATCCTAATCAATTATAAGAACAAATAGAGTAAGGAAAAAAATAAGCCTGTACCTAATCATACTTAAAAATGATTTATAAAAAATAAAAAGAGAGAGAAAAAAGAAGCTGGTACCTTCTTTCTTCGTATCTTGGTGGCCAATGATGTGGCACTCTCTAGCAAAATGAGGTTGTTGATGGGAGGCAGCAGCTTGTGAGGTTCCCCATAATATATGATTCCGAAGACAAACCGTGAAAGAGCCTCGAACAGCAATCTGACAGACCGCAGTGCAATGTCAACCCACCTCATCTTAGAAACTATGGATAAAAGTGAACAATATCATTAGTCTAATAACAAGATTATCAAATAGATACCAGTAATCACAGTGGAGCAAAAAGGCATTAATATAAACACATGCACACATTACATATTAAACCATAATACACAGATACCCAAAGCCAAAGACACACTAATGTGAAGAGATACACTCTCCATATTCTTACCCAAAATACTCCTTGACAGTATTTTAATGATACCTAAATGCCTAATTTATATCATACAACAAGAAGAAAAGTTCTTCATAGAAAGATAACTGTGACCTTATCACAGGTAAGATAACTGGTAAGCATTCAGTGATAACATCCAGTAAATTAATTTAATTTCATTCTCCACCAGAAGGCTTTACTAAATGCTCAAATTTTATGGTGGGGAACTGGAATATGTGCACTAGGAAATAAACAAATCTATAATATATATATATATATATGTGTGTGTGTGTGTGTGTGTGTGTGTTGTGTGTGTGTGTTGTGTGTGTGTGTGTGTTGTGTGTTGTTGTGTGAGTGTGTGTTTTGTGTGTGTGTGTATGTGTGTGCACATGTGTGCATGATGTTGTGAGTGTGAGTGAGTGAGTGTTAGTGAGTGAGTGAGTGAGTGAGGAAGGGGAGTGAGTGAGTGGAGTGAGGTTGATGAGTTGAGTGAGTGTAGTGGGAGTG
>NW_023658330.1:0-24479 GCF_015228065.2 Penaeus monodon
GAAAAAAAAGTTTTTAAAAAAAGGGGGTGGGGAATTGTAGAAAAAAAAAAAAAAAAGGAAAGGAAAAATTCGGGGGGGAAAAATTGGGGGTTTTAATGGAGAAAAAAAAAAAATATGTTTTTTAAAAAAAAGGGGGGGGAAAAAAAAAAAAAAAAAAAAAAAAAAATTAAAGGGGAAAAGAGGAAAATTGCAAAAGAAAAATTTTGAATTTTTTAAAAAAAAAAAAAAAACAAAAATTAAGTAAGAAAAAAAAAAAAGGAAGAAAAAAAAAAAGAGGGGAAAAAAAAAAATTTTTTTTTTCCCTCCTTTTCCTCCTCTCTTGCCCCCCCTTTTTTTTTTTTTCCCTTGATTTTTTTTAGCCCCAATTTTTTTTAAAAGTAATTTTTTCTTTTTCTGTTTTTCCTGCTAAGATTTTAAAAAGGTTTTTTTTGCTTTTTTTTTCCACCCAAGGGGATCCATTTTTCGCCTTTTTTTGTTTTTTTTTTATTTTCTGCAAAGTTTCCCCCCGGGGGTATTTTTTAAATTTATGTGGAAACCCCCGGGGAAAAGGCCCCGGGAATTTTTTCCAAAAAAAAAAAATTTGAACGTTTGTTGGTTTTTGGGGGGGAACCCCCCCCAAAAAAATTTTTGGATCTCCCTCCCGAAAGGGGGGCCGGGGGCCAAAAAATGGGCGGCGCCAGCTCCGGTTTAAAAAAGGTCTTTTCCCCGGGTTAAAACCCTTTTTTTTTTTTTTTTTATATAAATTAATAAATTTTATATAAAATAAATAATTTAAAATTTTATTTTTAATATTAATAAAATATATTATATATTTTGTTTTAATTTTTTTTATTTTTTAAAATTATTTTTGTTTAAAAATTATATTTTTTTTTTATTGTTAAAAAATTATATGGGTTTTTTAAATTTTAAAAAAAAAATTTTTTATATTATGTTAATTAATTATGTTTTTTTGTTTTTAATTTATTTAAAAATGGGATTATAATTTGTTATAATTTTAAAATTTTTATTATATTAATTAATTTTTTTGTTTTTAAAATTTAATATATTTAAAATATATAATTATATATATTATAATAAAATTTTAAAATATTTTATAAATATTTTTATATATATTAAAGTCATATACATGTAAAAATATGTAAAAATATACATATAAAATATAAAAATTTTATACATATGTATATAAATACATATTTTAATATTATAATATAAAATAAAAATAAAATTTTCATTTTTAATTTTTAAAAAATTAATTTTATTTAATATATAAAATATAATAAAAAATTTATTAATAACAAAAAAAATTTAACATTTTTTAAAATATAAAATTTAAAATTTTAAAAATATTTATTATATAATTATATAATATAAATATTTAAAAATTTTTTGTAATATATATACTTATATTTTAAAAAATATAAAAATATATATATGTATATTATAAACAAATTTTATAAAATATAAAATTAATATAAAAACATATAATTTACATTAAATATTTTACATTGGGGAAAAAAAACCATTTAAATAAAATTTAAAAAATTTTTATTAAAATATATTATAATAATATATTATATTTATTTATAATTATTTGTAAAAAAAAAAAAATAAATATTATATATATTAAAAATATATTTTATAAATAAATTATAATTATATTTATTATAAAATATTTTACATATAAATTATTTTCATTATATATAACATTATATATTTTTTTTTTCCCAAAAAAACCCTTTTAAAATAATATAAATTTAAAAAATATAATAACATAAAACATGTTTTTTATACAAAAAATTTTAATATATATAAAATATTAAATTATTTATATTTAATTTTAAAATTTATTATTAATTTTTTTTATAAAAATTTTATTAAAAAAAAAAATTTTTAAAATAAAAAATTTATAACATAAAAAAAAAATTAAAAATATTTACCATACAAAAAAATAAAATATTATATTAAAATTAAATTAAATTAAATATATATAAAATTAACCCAAAAAACATTAAAATTTACATAAATAATAAATAAAAATATATATATATTAAAAATTTATTAATTATATATATTATATAAAATATATAATTAAAAATTTTTTTATATTAAAAATACAATAATAAAAAATTTATTTAAAAATATTTATACCACCCCATATTTAATAATTTTGCCCCAATATTTTTATTATATATATATATAATATATATATATTAAAAAATAATAATAAAATTTAAAATATTTAAATTATATAAAAATTTATTTAAAAAGACAGGGGAAAGGATAAAAAGGGAGGGGAAAAAGAGAAATTTTTTTTAATAGATAGGTTTAAAAATTATAGGAATATTTATTTAAAATATTTTTTTTTTTTAATTATTTGGGGGGGGTTTTTTTTAAAAAAAATTTTGATTAGATTCACTGATTTTTTTTTTTAATTTTTCATAAAATTTTGTTGGACCCCCATTTTTTTTTCTTTTTTTAAAAAAATTTTTCCATTTTTTTTTTCAGTGATTTTTTTCCGCTTGTTTTTTTTTTTTTTTTTTCCCTTCTCCCGTTTTTTTTCCCCCTTTCGCCCTGGTTTTTTTCCAGGGAAAAAACCCTCGGGGGGCCATCTTTTCCCCGGGGGGCCGCCAAAAGTTAAAGGGAAAACAAATTTTCCCCTTTTGAGGGGGGGCGTAGTGGCGGGGCATTTTTTAAAAAAAACCCCCAGGTGGCATTTTTCCCCCGTGAGCTCATTTTTTTCCGCCAGCCAAAATGTTTTTCAAGGGCTTTTTTTGAAACCCCCCTTTTTTCTTTAGGGGGTTTTTTTAAGGGAAAAATTTAAAAATTCCCCCCCTTTTGGAAAAAAATTATTCTTCTGGCGACGGGGGGGGGCTGCGTTTTTAAGAAACCGCAAAAACGGGGGACCGGAAAAGGGGGCCGGGGGCTCTTTCCCAGTGGAAACAAATTTTTCCTTTTTTCTCCTTTCTTTAGCTTTTTTTTTTTTCTCCCCTTTTTTCCAAATCCCCCTCATCAATTTTTCCTTTCTTCACTATCATTATTCAATCTCTCTTTCTTTCAATTTCTCCCTTTCATCTCATTTCATCTCCCTCTCTTTTCCTTTTTCTTTTTCTTCTTCTTCCTTCTCTTCCCCTCCCCCTCCTCTCTTTCTCTCCTTCTTTTTTTTCTTCCCCTCCCCTCCCCTCCTCTCCTCCTCCTTCCCTTTCTCTCTCTTCCTTCTCCTTTTTCTCTCTTTTTCTCTCTTCTTCATTTCCCTCCTCCTTTACTTTTTCTACGTCTCCTCCCTTTAAAAAAAAAATTAAGTCCCAAAATGGGCGGGGCACCCTTCTATCTTTAAGGTTTTTGTTAACTTTCGCCAGGGGGCATTTTTTAGGCCCTGGACCCCATGGCCCCCGCAAAAATCACCCCCTTTTTTCCCCCCTCTCTTTTCTCCACTCTGAGAAAAACACTTTTCTTGCTCGATTGCCTTTTTCGGTGCTACAAATTTAAAAATTCAAAATTGCTCAGCCACGCTTCCGGGAAAAAAAAGCAAGCCGGCCACGCCAAAATTTGGCGAATTTGGCCAGTGCCCCCATAAATAATAAAAAACGAAATTTTTATTTGGGCATTTTTTTTTTTTTATTTATGTCTTTTCCCCTTTTTTTTGGACGTTTTTTTTTTCTCTTCTCTTCTCCCTTCTTTTCTCTCTCTCTTTCTGTCTTTTTTTTTCTGGGCTTTGGGCTGTATCCCTTTTTCTTCTCATCTATATATAGATATAAATTGAATTTTGGGATAGATAATTTTCAAGATTTTGATGTAAATATATATTTATACCACACACACACACACACACACATACCATTACCCTACCCCTACATACATACATTATATATTTTATATTATATTAAATATATATATTATATATATATATTATTATATATTATTATTATTATACACATATTTTTATTATTATTACATTTATATAATATTATTTAATAAATATATAATATATATATATAATAATATATATTATTAAATATTTTAAATTAATATATATTTTTTTAATATAAAATATATATGTAAATATACATATAATTGTATTAACAATTAAATAATTTTATATAATTTTTAAAATTTTAAAAAAAAATTAAAAAAAATATATAATATATATAATATTATATATATATTATTTTATTATTAAATATTAATATCATGTTAAAAACACCCTATTATTATGGGCATGTAAATATACATAATGTAAATGTAAAAAAAATTTTATTTTATAAATATTATATATATATTTTATATATAATATATATTATAAAATTATATTTAATAATGTGTGGTGTGTTGTTGTGGGGGGTTGTGTGTGTGTGTGGGGGGTGTGTTTTTGTGTTTGTTTGTTGGGGGGGTTAAAAGCATATTTTCTTATTTTTTTTTTTTCCCATTTTTTTTTTTTCTTTATCTGTTCGGCCCCCTTTTTTTTTCCAAGTTTTTTACAGAAAAATTAAAAAACAGAACTATGGGTAAAAAAAGATTTTTACTAATTTCCTCCTAATTTACTTGCCTCCCCAAAAATGTGATTTTTTTCCCCCCCTTTTCCCCTTTTCTCTCTCTTCTTCCCCCTCCTCCCCTTCCCCTCCCTTCTCTCTTCCCCCGTCCCCTTTCCCCCCTTCTCTCTCTTTTCTCCCCCCTCTTCTCTCTCTCCCCCCTCCCTCCTCTCCCTCCTCTCTTTTTCCCTTTTCCTTCTTCTTCTCTCGCTCCCCCTTTTCTCTCTCGCTCCGCTTCTCGCTCCCGCATCCAACATCACGATACACAAAAAATTTTTAAAGTCCAAAAACAACAACGAGCGGGGACCGGGGGCCCTAAAAAATATAAAGCGGCGTCCCCAAACTGGGGAGTTTTTGGGGAAGAAATGATTAAAAAAAAAAACGAGATAGCCCAAAAAAAGGAAGGGGAAGAGAGAAAAAAATTAATAAAAAAAGGATCTGTTTTTTTAAAAGTTTGTTGGGATCAGTTTTTAAAAACCCACTTTAGCCAGAGAGAGGGGAGGAAGAAAAAGGAGAAAGGGAAGCAAAAAAAGTAAATGCAATATTAAAAAAAAAAAGCGAATATATGGCCAAAGCTGATTTACACGCCACAGCTGGAAGCAGGGGGGACCCCTTTGGTTTATTTTAAGGAGCATGCCAATCCCCTTCAGTGTCCCCGCGTTCCCCCATCAAAATCATTATTACCACTCCTTCCTCTTCTTTTCCCCCCTCTCTTTCTTCTCCCCCTTCTTTCTTCTCCTTTTCCCCTTTTTCTCTCTTTCCCCTTCCCTCTTTTTTCTCTCTTTCTTTCTCTTTCTTCCCCCCTCTCTTCTCTTCTCTCCTTCTCCCTCTTCTCTTCTTCCTCTCTCTTCTTCTCTCTCTCTTCCTCTTCCCCTCTCTCTTCTTTCTCTTTTCTCTCATTCTGGTGTGTTTGGGGGTGTATATGTGCGTATGTGTATGTTTAATATGTTTAATATGTAATATTAACGTATAATATATTAAATACATAGATACATAATATATTATAAAAATATATAATATATATAATATATATAAAAATATATATATATATATATAATATATATATATATTTACACATATATTTACACATATATTTACACAAATATATATACATAAAAATATATTTATATATAAATTATATAATTAATATATATAATATAAAATTATTTTAAAATATATATTAATTTTACAAAACATAAAATTACATAAAAATTGGTATATATGTGTAATATATATGTTATAATATTATTTTTATGTATGGTTAATATAATTTTATGGGGTGTGTATATTATATGTATGGTATGGGGGTATATATATATATTATAATATATATTTTTAATATATAATATAATATTATATTATAATATATATTTAATTGTATGTAATAAAATACCATACATAATATTATTACACAACACATTATAATAATTACATACAATACATAATATTTAACAATAACAAAATATATACATAAAACATACATAAAAATAATTACATATAACAAATTAAATAATTTTTCAACCCCCACAACAACCACACCACACCCCCAACACCCACAAAATATATATATATATATATATATATATATATATAAATATTATTTTAAAATAATATATATAATATATATATTATTATAATGTAAAAATATTATGTTTTATTATATAATGTAATTGTATTGGTAATATAAAAAATTATGTATGTAATTGTTTAAAGTATTTTAATTAGGTATGTAAAATTTTTTAATTATTTTGTATTATATGTATATGTATTATAGTATGGTATATTATATATTATGGTTTAAATTTGTAATTGTGTTAATATATATATATGTATGTAAAAATGTATATATATAATATGTTATGTATATGTATATATATATTATGTATAATAATATATGTATGTTTTATGTTTTTATATTATGTATTTTATATGTATATATTGTATGTATATGTAAAATTAATGTATGTATTGGTTATAATAAAATATGTATGTATAATGTAATATATGTATGTATATGTAAAATTATATGTATGTATAAAGTTATAATTTTATGTATTTTATTTACGTATGTATATGTAAAAATATTACGTTTTGTATATGTATATATAAAGTTATGTATATGGGTATATATTATGTATGTATTTGTAAAATATATTTTATTTTATATGTATAAAATAAAGTAGGCATATGTATATATATGTATGCATATGTATATATATGTATATATATTGTATGCATATGTATATTGTATATGTAAAGTTATTATGTAATAATATAATGTATGTATAATGGTATGTATATGTATATATTTTGTATGTATAATATTTTTATGTATTTTATTATATGTTATTATATAAAGTGGGGTTAATGTTAAAATATAAGTGTATATTGTATATATATAAAGTGTATTGTATTATGATATAATGTAAAAATTTTAAAATGTGTTATGTGTATATATTATGGGGTTAATTGTAAATAATATATGGTATGTTTAAAATTTGTTATATAATGGGATGTATAAATGTAAAATGTATGTATATGTTATTATATTGTAAAGTATATGATATGTATGTATATATATATGTGTGTATATATATGTTAATATATATATATGTATTATGTAATATTATGTATGTATATGGTTGGGATATATATTATGTATGTATATTTATTTTTATGTATGTTATGTATTTTTTTTTTTTACGGTAGGTTCATTTTTTTTGAAACCGCCGTGGGTCCCAACAGCATGATACTTAAATTTTTAGTTTTTTTTCATGTTGTGGATGCCTCTTGGGTGAGGTGAAGTACGTTAGTTTGGTCCCCAGTTTTCCTTTTTCACGGAGAGGGGGGCGGTGGTAACCTTTTAGGTAATCCATTCTCTCTATTTTTATCAGGGGCTTGGGGGGGGGCCAGCCACTGACTTGGGGGTTTTTGGGTTTTTCCAAACCCAAAATGGGGGTAAAGGACAAATCAGGGTTTTTTAAGTTTTCCTTTTTCCCCCAAGGGAAAAAAAAAAAACCGCCGGGGCCGGGGGGACTCGAACCCTTTGGAATCAGAATTTTGGGGTCGTTTTGGGCCCAGTCTTTAGGGCCCATGCTCAAAAACCCCCTGGCCCCCCCGCGGCCCTTAAATTTGAAAATTTTTTTGCAAAAAATCCCCGTGTATGTATATATATGTAAAAAAAATTTTTTATGGATGTAAAGTAAAAATGTATATAAGTATGTAATTTTTTTTCAAAAAAATTATTTGTTATATTAAATTTTATGTAAATGTTAAAATGTTATATATGATGTATTGCATAAATTTATATGTTATATAATTTTTTTATTTTAAATATAATTGTATTTTATTATTTTAATATTAATTTTTAAATTTATGGGATTTTGTAATTTAAATTTTGTTTAAAAATTGGGTATGTTTATATTTATGTTTTAATGTTTTGTTTATAAAGTTATTTTGTTTTTGTATTTATATAATTTTTTTTTTATGGGGATATTATATAATTTTTATAATATGGGAAAAAGTAAAATATATTGTATGTAAAAATTAAAAAAAATTTTCAGGTATATAAAAATAGTAAAATATTTTTTTTAATTATAAAATGTGTAATTTATTATGTAAAAAATATAATTTATGTAAATTTTAAAATTTTTAAAAAGTATGTAAAATTTTTATGCATATAAAAAATGTATGGGAAATTTTAAAGTAATATGTATGTATATATATGTTAATAAAAAAAGTATATTAGTGTATTAAATATAAAAATATAATATTATATATAATATTTATAAATTTTATATTATTATAAAAATAATTATATAAAAAATGTATGTTAGGGGGGGGATATTGTTGGGTTGTGTGTTGTGTTTGTGTTTGGGGGTTTGTGGTGTTTAAAAAAAAAAAAATTTTTATTGTTTAATATATGTATATTTTTAAAAATATATGGTTTTTATATATGGGAAAATATATGTTTTTATTATTTATATATATGTAAAATATTATTATATTATATATATGTATATTTATTTATTAATATATATTATATTACATATATATATTATATATTATTATATATAATATATATATATTAATTTTAATTTTATATATATAATATATATTTACACTATGGTTGTGTGTGTGGGTGTACAATATATTATACAAACAAAATGCAATTTTACATTTTACCCCAAACACACACACAACACCACCCCCAAAACACCCCACCACCCCCCACCACACACCACACCCACCCACACCAACCCCACACTAATAATATAATTAATATATATAAAATAAAATTAAAAATATATATTATTAAAATATTTATATATATAAAATATTATGCATATATATGTTATAAATATATGTATATGTATATGTACAACCCACACACACACACACACACAACCACCACCCACAACAACCACACACACACACACCCCCCCACACAACCCCCCAAAACACACACCAACACACACCACCCAACCCACAAATTTTATAATAATAATTTAAAATTATAATATATTTTATATTAATATTAATATAAATTATATTTAAATATATTATAAAAAATATTATTATAATTAATTATAATAATTAATAATTTATAATATATAAAATAAATTAAAATTTATATATATAATTATATATATATATATATATAAAATTTTTAATTTTATATAAACTTTAAACCATAATTTAAAATTTTATAAAATATTTTATAATATATATATTTTATTATAATATTATATATATTTTAATATTTTTATAATATTTATTTTATAAAAATTTTTTATATATTAATATATATATATAAAATTATATATAAATTTAATATATAAAATATTTAACCCAAAATACATATATTTTTATATATATATATATTATATATATAATATTTAAATATAATTTTATTATATTATTATATTTTAAATACAATATAATTAATAAATATAATATATATTATATAATATATATATTAATATTAATATATTATATAAATTTTAATAATAAAACACAATATATACCCTACACAACCAAAATAGTTTTTTTCTTTATCACCCTAGCAGTCCCTCCTCTTGTGATTTCTGGGCCAGCGCATCTATCCATTTTTAAAAATTTTTTCCTCAAACCCTTTCCCCTCCCTATCCAAATCCCCCTCTTTTTTCGTTTATTCTCCTTTCCCAACTTCCCCCTCCCCACTGATTCCTTTTCCCCCCTCCGGCGTTTTACCTCCACCACCATCCTTCCCCCCTCCTTCCCACATTCCCCCTCCTTCCCCTCCTACTTCCCCTCTCCTTCCCGCATACCCCCATCCTTCCCCCACCCCCCTCCTTCCCCCCCACCCCGGCCTCCTGTCCCCGATTGAGTCTCAGGAAGCCATTTAAAAAACAGATATATTATTCCATGGCGGAGCGAAGCAACACTTGGCAGTTGGAGTTCGCCTGCCCTCTGCCCACCTTCCCTGCACCCTCGCCCACTGTTCCCTGCCACATGCCACCTATCCCTGCCCACTGCCCACTGCTCCCTGCCCCTTCCACCTCCCTGTCCTCTGCCCACTGCTCCCTACCCCATTCCCTGTCCCCTTCCCCCTTCCCTGCCCCCTGCCCACTGCTCCCGGCCCCTTTCCCCCTCCCTGTCCTCTGCCACTGCTCCCTACCCACTTCCCTTCGGTCCCTACCCCTTCCCTGCCCCTGCCACTGTCCCTGCCCCTTCCCCTTCCCTGCCCCCTGCCACACTGCTCCCTGCACCTTCCCCCCTTCCCGCCCCCTGCCATTGCTCCTGCCCCTCCCCCTCCCTGTCCTCTGCCCACTGCTCCCTACCCCATTCCCTTTCCCCTTCCCTTTTCCCTGCCCCCTGACCATGTCCCGGCCCCTTCCCCTACCTGTCCTATGCCCACTGCTCCTGACCCTTCCCCATCCCGTCCTCTGCCCACTGCTCCCTGCCATTCCACCTCCCTGTCCTCTGCAAAATGCCTCCCTAACCCAATTCCCTTTCCTTCCCCCTTCCCTGCCCTGCCCACGCTGCTCCATGCCTCTCCCCTTCCCTGCCCCCTGCCACCTCTCCCTGCCCCCTTTCCCCCCTGTCCTCTGCCCCTGCTCCCCACCCTTCCTGTCCCCTTCCCCCTTCCCCCCCGCCCAGCACCCGCCCCCCCCCTCCCTGTCCTCGCCACTGTCCCGCCCCTTTCCCCCCCCCTGTCCTCTGCCCCTTCCCGCCCCTTCCCCCTTCCCTGTCCTCTGCCCCCTTCCCTGTCCCCTTCCCCCCTCTCTGCCCACTATATGCGTCCCAACCCCCTTCCCTGTCCCCTTCCCCCTTCCCTGTCCCCTGCCCTTCTGCTCCCTACCCCCTTCCCTGTCCCTTTCCCCTGCCCATTGCACCCTGCCCCCTCCCCCCTCTCCCTCCCACTACCTCCCTGTGCTGTCTGTTTGTGTATTTGACTGGTTCATCTCTTTTTTCCATCTTTTTGTTATACCTGGGTGTCTTTATCTCGTGTCGTCTCCTCTCTTCTTCTCCTCTCTGCTGTTCTCTTGTTTCTTCTTTGTTGTTTCGTTTCTTTTTTTTTTTCTTTTCTTTTCTTTCGCGAATCTTTTCTTTTCTTTTCTCTTCTCTTCTCTTCTCTTTCCTTAAAAATTTATATATGTATATATATATATATATATATGATATATATAGATAATATATATATATATATATGAGTGTGTGTGTGTGTGTTTTGTTTGTTGTTTGTTTGTTTGTTTTGTGTGTGTGTGTGTATGGTATGTATGTCGTATGTATGTTTGTTTGTATGTTGTAGGTGTGTTGTTGTGTGTGTGTGTATGTACATATATGAATATATATATATATACATCTATAGTGTATAGTATTATATATATATATATATATATATATATGTATCTATATATATATATTATATGTACATACTATATTGTGTGTGTGTTGTGTGTGTGTGTGTGTGTGTGTGTGTGTGTGTGTGTGTGGTGTGTGGTGTGTGTGTGTGTGTGTTTGCGGTTTTTTGTTTGTGTGTGGGTGTATGTATGTTGTTATGTATATTCTATAATTATATTATATATAATTATATATATTTATATATTTATATATATAGATAGGCATGTATGTATATGCTTGCATATGTATGTATATTATATTAAATAGATATATGTATATATCACTAACACAAACAACACCCCCTTTTGTGTGTCAGGGATACGACAAAGTGCTGACGAGTGTTTACGCGTGTGTGTATGTGCATACCCGAGTACGCCGACGCCCAGTTTACAAGGGAAGGCAAATGTTCACTGCGATGGTCATCACGACCCTAGACCATTTCACACATTACCTTTGGCAGACACAGGCGCGACTCGCTGTGTTCACAATGTTTTCAACACGCATATAGGAGCACTCTCGCGAGGAATAACCCGCCAATGTCGACGTTTTCCCTGTACACCTCCTCAGCCTGGTTCTGCAAGCCCTAGAGAAGAGGGAGAGAGGAGAGAGAGATGAGAAGAGGGGGATAGAGAGGAGAAAGAGAGAGATAAAGAGATAGGAGAAAGAAGAGAGAGAAAGAGAGAGAGAGAGAAAGGAGAGAGAGTAGAGAGAGAGAGAGATAGAGAGAGAGCGAGAGAGAGAGAGAGACTGATAGAGGAGAGATCATAGCAAAGAAGTAAGATTACAAAAACGGAACTCAAAAAAGTCGAAAAATACAAAATAATGAAAGAAAGAATATATACATATTAATACGAGCTAATACGTAACAAAATGAAGAAAGAAAAGCACACAAGAATGACAAGAAGTACTAAAAAAAGAATGGGAGAAGGCGAGGCAAAAAAAGCCAGGTCAAATACCCTTCTTCACAGTTACAGGCGCCTCCTGTCTGGGGATTGGGCGTTGGATGGGCGGGTGGGGGAGGGGGGGTCGATGAGGGGAAAGGGAAGCCCAAGGGAGAGGGGGAAGGGAAGGGTAACTGGTAGGGGAAGGGGAAGCCTAAGGGGGAGGGGGAAGGGAACGGGGATCGGGGTAAGGGGTAAGGGAAGGAAAGAAGGCGGGTGTAGTGTATGGTTTAATCAAGTGTGATTTCATTAATTTGGTCGCGCTCAACCTTAGTATTTGTCTCTCGTAGATTGGGAAATGTTATGTACCGTTCGGCCGTGGTTAGTCTGTATGGTTATCTCCTCGTCTCCTTCATCCTTCTCTCTTTCTAAGTCTCCTTCCTCTCTCTTTATCTCTCGCTCACTCACTCACTCACTCTCAGTCACTCATTCACTCACTCACTCTCCCTCTCTCTCCTCCTCTCTCTCTGTCTCTTCTCTCTCTCTCTCTCTCTCTCTCTCTCTCTCTCCTCTCTCTTCTTCTCCTCTCTTCCCTCTCTCTCTCTCCTCCCCTCATTCTCCACTTCCGTCCCCTCTCTCTCTTCTCCGTCACTGCTCCGTCTCATCTCTCCTCCCTTCTTTTCTATCCATCTATCTTCTCCCCTTTCTCTTTCTCTAACCTTCTCTCCTTCCATCCCTCTCCGTCCCCTTCCCTCCCCCTCCTTTTATTTACATAGGTGATGCCCGAGCGCCTCACGGCATGCGACCAACGAGACAGGTACAAAGTCGTCGGGGCAAATTGCTGGTTTTTCGTGACCGTGTTTTTGTGTTATATTGCTGGGTTGCCCGTAGATTATTTTCATGTATTTTCATGCTCTGGCTTGTGCGTGGTGGCGATTTTTCAGAGATAATATTCATATGATTGCTGCAGGAATGACCGGTGGGTATTTTTTAATCACTGTGTTATTTTTCATGATCTCATCTTCATCATCTTCACATCTTCATCTCATCTTCATCTCATCATCTTATCTTCATCTTCATCTATCTTCATCTTCATCTTCACTCATCTCTTCATCCCCTCCCTTCATCTTCATCTTCATCTTCATATTCACCTTCACCTTCACCTTCACCTTCAACCTTCACCTCCACACTCCACCTCCACCTCTCACCACCACCACCACCACCACCACAATAGTCGCAACCCTTGTAGAGAAGTGGTTAGAGAAATGCTATTATCCCACAAACACAACATGTTAAGTTATCCCAGAGTTATGACGAGGTAGTAGTATAGCGATCCTGAACTATCACTAGGTATGATAGAATAACCCAAACCTCTCACAAGTTTCCATAACGGGTAACCCCGCTGTATAAACGGCAATGTTTTGAGGGAGCTCATACTGTCCAGTCTACTTCACAGAAAGGAGTATCAGTAAAAAAAAACAAACAATGAAAAGGAGGAAGATCCGTTAAAGATTGATAAAAATGCGTACATGAATTAAAGAAAATCGTGATATTCATTTTATTTTTTTTCAAATGATCAGATAAATTATATATATCCTGCCTCCTTACCTAGTAGGCATGCTACATTACTCCCTGCAACGCCCTGTAATGCTGTAATGATCAGTCTGCCTTATAGTCAACTTCACAGATTACAATTCGTAGTAACGATGGACAGACTATCCTGTCTTTTGAGCCACATACAGATATTCGGACTACCGTTCTTGTATCATATGTAGCTCCAGCCCTGCCTTCATCATATAACAGATAGCCCATACTGCCTTCTAGTAATACGATAGATAGGCTAGTTTCCCTTCTAGCACATAATAGATATCCGAGCTTGCTTCTGTATTATGACGGATAGCCCGTCCTGCCTCTATATGTGATAGCTAGCCCGTCTGCTACTAATAATATGATAGCTACTCGCAGCGTGTCTTCTAGTGATAAAATAGATACCCTTCTGCATTCCAATAATATATGATAGCTCTGTTTGTCTTCTAGTCTACAACAACAGCCCAGATTTGCCTTCTAATAATATGATAGATTGCCCAACTGCCTCCCCGAGTCAGAATAACAAGCATGTCATTGGCAATGCTCTAATTCTCCATCGTTGCCGAATAGACATGATCAGTCTCCTGTCGGGTCTCGCATTTACGTCACTGACAGCAATTGCCTGACAAGCGTTAAAGCCTCACGTTGACATTTCGCGCCCGCGTTCGGTGGCTGATATTTATCAGACAAGGCCAGTGTAATTCATAGAGTGAGGTGAGGTGAGTGTGAGTGTCCATCTTGAGTCATCTCCGGAGAGCGATAGCTTCGTTGTAAACTCAAAGCGACCCTTGATTGGTTTCTAATGTGATGTTGTTGTGCGTATTAACCTCTTTATTATATTTAGGGCTGAATTTAGAGTAGTAAAACAAGGGCAGTGGATGAGGGTGATTTGAAGTACGAGGCAATTTCCTTAGTATTAACTGTGGAAATATTCTGGAAATCGCGTGTCCGTGTGAAAGCGGAAATCGAGGTTTAATTTTCGGTGTGTCGCGTCGGTCCTCAAAAATTATGACAAAAGCTGTTTACTTTAGATAAGGTCTGTTTTACTGTGTATATACGTATACACACACACACAGCACACACACCACACACACCCACCACACACACACACACACAATATATAGATATATTATTTATATATATATAATATATATATATATATGTATTCTTGTGTGTGTGTGTGGTGTGGGTGTGTGTTGTGTGTGTGTGTGTGTGTGTGTGTGTGGTGTTGGTGTGTGTGTGTGTGTGTGGTGTGGGTGCGTGCGTGTGCGTGTGTGTGTGCGTGTGTGCGTACGTGCGTGCGCACACACACACGCACACATACAAACGCGCGCACACACACACACACACACACACACACACACACACACAACACACACCACACACCCACACACCACACACCACACACACACACACAACACACACCACACACATTATATATATTAATATAGGGGTGAGGGTTATATATATATATAGATATTATCTATAATATATTATATATATATATATACATATATCCACACACATTATATCGATCACACACACCCACACCAATTCATCAGGTTGACAAACGTATAAGATCCCAGATAAACCACACAGGGTCACCTTTACAAACCGCCCTGCGCCCGCTGCCTATTATTCTGGGATAGGTCGCCACACACCTCCCCGTGTTCATCTCAGCGGGCGTGTATCTTAGGGAGGGATGGGCGTGGGTGGGGCGCGGGAGAGTGGAGGGTTGAGGGAGGGGGGGGAATGCATAGCGTCTTAGTGTATGCGTGTTATTATTCTTTGTCATTATTATTCATATGTACCTCTGAGGTCCCAACATATTGCATCTACTCTCTCTCTCTCATCTCTCTCCTCTCTCTCTCTCCTCTCTCTCCTTCCTCTCTCTCTCTCTTCTCTCTCTCCATCTCTCTACTCTCTCTCAGTCGTATTTGCTTGCTTGTTTTTCTCTTTATATCTATCTATCTATCTTCTATAGATGTATTCATATACATCATAAATATATACATATACAATAGTATATGTATATATATGTACGTATATATAGATAAGATATAATATATATATATATATGATTATTATATATATATATATACTTATATATATATATATATATATTTATATATATATATATATAGATATATATTATAATGTGTGTGTTTGTGTGGTGTGTGTGTGTCTGTGTGTGTGTGTGTGTGTGTGGCATATGTATGCACATATGTGTGCGACAATGTTTCACATATCTGTATGTTTTTAAACCATCTGGTTCTATCTGATTAATCTTGGCCCCACTTCTTTCCTCCGGCGCTGAGCTCCCTCCTCCATTTGCTTCCTTTCGGCGAAGCGCTGATTATGCCAACCATTTATGCATCATGTTTATCATACTTAAGATATGCAATTAACCCCCCCATGTATAGCCGTGACAGAAATACAACAGCAATGGTTTGATGCCGCCTGCTATCGGTTTATCTTGCAAGCCCTCTTCTCCTTTGCTTGCTTCAGTTACTTCTCTCCCCCCTTTTAGTCCCTTCCTCTTCCCCAATACCCCCTTCTTCCCTTCCTCCCCCATCTCATTTCTTTATAACTTCTCTTCTCCTTTTCATTCCTTCTCCCTAACCCCCCCCACACAAACCACACCTTGTTAAACATTCTCCCCCCCTCTCCTCTCTTTTTTCCCACTTTACCCCAACCCCCTTTCTCTCTGACACCCCCCCCCCCCAAGTTAGTCTTCCCCCATCCCTTGTCCTTTCTTCTCTCTCCTTTATTTTTTTTCAACCTCTCTAACTACATCCTTCATTCTCTCTGCTCCTTCTCCCCCCTTTTACACCTTTTCCCCCAAACAATCCTTACCCACCTCGTTCAGTCTCCTCTTTCTCCCTAAAACCCCCCTTTCCCCCAACACCCAACATCCTCCTCCTTGTTCTCGTTAAACCCCCCCCCTCCTCTACATCCCCGGTTTTTCCCCCCCAAACCCTCGTTCTTCTCTCGCTTTACTACTGCTTTTCAGAGCACGTTTTTAAAGCCTTGATGAATTCGGTGCCGGACAGCATCCAGGTCGCCGTGGGAGGGTGAAAGGTGCGGCATAGATGAAATAGAATGGCAGTCGGGAGAGAGGGCGTGGGTTTTGCTGTAAGTACGGGCGTAGGGTGTGGGTTGGGTGCTGGTGGTAGGTGGTGGTGGTGGGAGTGTGGTAAAGGGGGTAGTTAACGTGTCGGTAGGGGTTTTTGGAAGGGGGTTAGGGTATTTGGGGTGGTGGTGGAGGTAGGGTGGGTTGTGGGGCGGGTGGGGATGTGGGGGTGGGGGTGGGGGTAACAGGTACGGGTGGGGGTCGTGGGATGGGATGAATGTAAAGGGCAGGAAGCATAAATAAGATGAAAAAAATAGAAGGTGAGGAAGGGGAGGCGAATAGGAAGAGGAAAGAAGAAGGAAGAGAAGGTGCAAAGGGGAGAGGGAAAGGAAAGGAGGGCGGGCGAGAGGGAGAGAAGATGGGGAAGGAGGGAAAAAGAGAAAGAGAAAGAGAATAAAGGGGTAAAAAAAGCGATGCATAAGGGATGATTTCACTCAATGCGGTGATCCTCGAAGTCATGAATAAATCTAGCGACGAAGAGATGCTTCGTTTATCATCAATTAAAGGTATTCATGGAACATTACGGTTTCTTGGGGGTACGTTTTCTTTGTCTCGCGTTTTCTGTGCTCATTCTCAAATGAAAAAAAAGTAAATATATAATAAAGAGATGATTGATAGTTGCATGTCATATAAATGAGATATGAAGTATATGAAAAATAAAGAGGCATTATTAAGATTTAGAATATAATATAGAGCAGAAATAGTTTTGTTTTTCACCCATTTTAATATTTTTGATATATATATATGTGTGTATATGTTTAGATATATATATATATATATATTATATATATATATACATATATATACATATATATCATATATATAATATAATATATTTTATAAATATATATACTATATATATCATATATATACATTATATACATAATATATACTATATATTAATAATTATAAAATATATAATATATTATATATATATATATAATATCAAAACGTATAGTATGTATATAATACATATACACACACACCAACCCCACAAAACCCACAACACACACAACCCCACACCACCAACACTTTATATTATATATATTATTATATATATATATATAAATATTATATATATATATATATATATAATTTTATATATATTATATACATATATATTATTATATATATATTATATTATATATATATAATATATATATACATATATATATATTATATATATTATAATATAATATATATATAAAATATATATATATTAATATACCCTCATACTAAAATTGTATAGTATATGTATATCACACACACACACCACACACACACACCACACACACACCCCAACACACACACACCCTAATATATATATATATTATATAATATATTATATATAGATTATAAAATATATTTATATATTTTATATATATATATTTTATATTTTAATGTATATATATATATATTAATATATATATATATATATCATATATATAAAAATATAATAATATTATATATATATAATATATATATATATATATATATGTATTGTGTTTGTATATATATTCTATATTATTATATACTATATATATATTTATATATATATATTATATCATATATAGTATATCTATTATATATACATACTATATATATATAAATATATATTACATATATATAAATATATATTACCATATAAAGTATTTATGTATTTGTGTGCATATATATATGTATATGTTCATGCCCAATCACTGTTGTCTTTTGACTAGAAAACTGTATTTTCTCTCTCTCTCTCTCTTCCCCGTCTCTTTTCATCTCTCTCTCTCTTCTCTCTCTCTCTCTCTCTCTCTCTCTCTCTCTCTGACATTTTCATTCTATTTATTATCCCCCATGATTCCATTCTTCGTGTCACTCTACCTTGTTTCCTCTCCCCCTCTTCCTTTCCCCCTCTTTCCTTTTCCTTAATATTCATCTCTCCATTTAAACCCTTCCCCCCTCTTTCCTTTACTTCGTCCCTTCCCCAACCAAGATAACCGTTTACTTCCCTTTATAATCTATAAAATACCGTATTCCATGAGTGGGTCGATAACCTCCGTCCATTTACCAACAGGATTTATACCATGGGAATAAGCTCGTTTTGGTCCGGTTCCGTAGAGAGGACTGACTGAGCTCTTAGGGTAGGCGGGTCGGGTCCGTTTTAGGCCCTTGATCGGGTAAGGTTAGAGTTAGATTGATAGGGTTTGGGAAACTTCGGATATCGGGAGGGGGAGGGGAGGTAGTAAGGTCGTGTGTGGGCGGGGGTGAGAGGGGTTAATGGAAGGATTTGAAGGATTCGGGAAAGATTCCTTCAGTGAGTAGGGGATATTCCCATCATGACGGGGTTGGATACGATGTTATTTGTGTCGTGTAAAACATTTAATTCACACCTATTTTTATTACTCTTATTTAAAAAATTGTTTATTTAATAAATTTTTATACGGGGAAACCTTTAAAAATATAATTAAAAAATATTTCAATTCCTAAGAACAATACATTTTCCCCCCTTTTATCATTTATTTAATAATTTAATTTTTTTAAAATTTATTTTTTATTAAGTATATTTTTTTTTTTTTATAATTAATTTTATTTTAAATTCCCATTATATAAAAATCATCTACTTTTTATTAATTTTTTTTAATTTAAAAGTATATATTTTAAAAATTATTTTTTTATTATTGTTTTGTTTTGTTCCCCCCTTTTTGTTGTATTTTTTCATTTTCCCCCTTTTCCCCTTTTTTATTGTTTTTAAAATCTTTTTTTTTTCTTTTCCCTTTCTATTCTTTCTTTCCCATTTTTCCCCTATTTATTAAAATTTTTTTTTTTTTCTTTTCCCCCTTTCCTAAAATTGCATTTGGTTGATTCGGTTTTTTTGATAATTTTTCTTCGTTCTATTTTTTTTTTCTTTTTTCCTATATGTATTAAATTTTTAAATTCGGTTCTCTTTTTAATATTCCCTCATACTTCTCCTTTATTTCTTCTTAAACCCCCCTCCGTTTCAACTTTTCCCCATTTTCTTTCTTTATCTCTCCTTCTCCTCCTCATCCTCTCTCTCTCTCTTCCTCTCCTCTCTCTCTTCCTTCTCTCTCTCTCCTCTCTCTCTCTCTCCTCTTCTCTTCTCTTCCTCCCCCTCTTTTCCCTCTCTCTCTCTCGTCCCTTCCTCTCTCTCTCTCTTCTTCTCCTCTCTTCTCCCTTTTATTTCCTTTGGGGGGGGGGTTTTTCCCTTATCTCCTCCTTTCTTCTTCTTTTTTTTTCGGGTTTCCCCCTCCCTTTATTTTTTGGGGGGGTTTTCTCTTGGGGTTTTTTCCTTTCCCTTTTTCTTTTTTCGTCTTTATTTTTTTTTTTTTCTATTTTTCTCTTTCCCCTCCAGCCTCTCTTTTTTCCTTTTTATTCCCCCTTCCCTCTTTTTTCCCTCCTCTTTCCTTTCCCTTCCCTTTTCCTCCCTCCTTTTCTTGCTCTTCTCTCCTTCCTCTCTTCCCTCTTTTTTCTTCATCTCTCTCTTTCTCTTCCTCTTTTCTCTCTCTCTCTTTCTCTCACTCTCTCTTCTTTCTCTCTCTCCTTTCTTCTCTCTCTCTCTCTCTCTCTTTTCTTTCTCTTCTCATTTCTTCTTCTCCTCTTCTCCTTTTCTCTCTCTCTCCTCTCTTTTCTCTCTCTCTCTCTCTTCTCTCTCTCTCTCTCTCTCTCTCTCTTCCTCTACTCTCTCTCTCTCTCTCTCTCTATATTATATTATATATATTATATATATATATATATATATAATATATATATATATATATATTATTTATATTTATTTATATAACATATATGTTATATTATAATTGCATATATATACTCTCTCTCTCTCTCTCTCTCTCTCTTTCTCTCTCTTTTTCATCTCCTTCTTTTATCTTTCTCTCTCTCTCTCTCTCTCTCTCTCCCTAATATATTATATTATATATATATATAATATATATATATATATATATATATAATATTATTATATATGATAATTTATATGATATATTTATGTTATATATATTTATATATATTATTTATATATTATATTATTATTAATATATATATATATATATATATATATATTATATATTATATATATATTATATATATATAATATATATATATATTATATATATATATTATTATATATATTATATTATATATATATGTATTTATATATCTATTTATATATATATACATATAGATTATTTATTATATTATCCTCATATATTACTATATTATTATATATATATATTCTTATATATTTATTATCAATTATATATATATATTCTTCTATCTCTATCTCATCTATATATTTTATCTATAATATATTTCATATCCATATACTACTATCTCTCATATCTTATATATCCTATATATAATCTATATTTATATATTATTGTGTCTATCTACCTATTCATACATATCTATATCTAATCTATTATCTTCATATATTCTATATATATCTATATTATATTTTATATCATAATATCATTTATATGTGTGTATGGTGTGTGTTGTGTATAGGTGTGTGTGTGGTATAGGTGTGCGTGTGTGTTAGGTGTGTGTGTGTATAGGTGTGTTGTTATAGTGTGTGTGTGTATGTTGTGTGTTTCTTTGTGTGTTTCTGTCTATATATTTGTTTATATTTATCTTTATATATCATCTCATCTATCATCTCTATATCTATATTCTTACTATTCTCATCTTACTTTTTATTCTATATATTATCTATATTTTATATTATTATCTATCTATCTTTTATCTTTACTATATATATCTATTTATATCTTATATATATATATCTCATTACTTATCTCTCTTATATATTATATATTATATTATCTATCTTATCTATTATACTCTCTTCTCTCCGCTATATATTTTCTATTCTATCTATCTATATTATTACTATCTATATACTCATATATCTATTCTCTCTAATCTATATATCTCCTATATCTCTCTATATCTACTATCATTACTATATCATTCTCTTTCTATTACTTCTCTATATATCTATCTTATCTCATATCTTTCTTTCTATTCTATCTATATATCCATCTCTCTCTTCATATCTTTCTCTATCTCTTCATACTATTCATTATTTATCTATATCTATACTTCTATTTATCTTATCTCTTTATCTCATCTATCTATCTTCTCTCATTCTCTTTATCTTCTTCTCTCTCTCTATTCTCTCTCTCTCTCTCTTCTATCTCCAATCTCTCTCTCTCTCTTATCTTCTTTCTCTCTTCTCTTATCTATCTCTTTCTCTCTCTTCCTCCTCTCTCTCTCTCTTCTCTCTATCTCTTATCTCTTCTCTCTCTTATATCTATCATATAGTATCTTCTTTCTCTTATATCTCTATATATCTTATATATCTATCTCTTTTTTATCTCTCTATCTACTCTTTCTGTCTTATCGTATCTTCTCTCTCTTCTTCTCTCTTCTTCTTCTCTCTCTATCTCTCTCTCTCTCTATATTATCTATCTATATCTATCTTCTATCATCTTATCTATGACATGCGACAACAATCTACTTTCAGAATACCAAATGCTAAACGGGATTGGAAAAGGGTTAATCTCCGTCGGGTTCCGCGCCACGTGCAATGTCCATACTTGGGGGTCATTTTTTCCATCCCACTCAAATTTTTGGTTTGATCCGATTTTGAAACGAGAAATGTGAATTTTCGTTATCGTGCTCATAGATTATTTTTTGCACTCGTGGGGAAAGTGCATCGTAATGGTCAGAGCTGTCTGAGAGATAAAGGAAGAGAGATGGATAGATAGGTATATAGATAAATAGATAGATAGATAGATAAATAGATCAATAGATAAATAGATAAATAGATAAATAGATAAATGATAGATAGATAGATAGATAGAAGGAAAAAAGAGTAAAGGAGAAGAAATAAGCGCCAAAATTAGATAAACTTCCCTTGGTGTTTATGGAAAGAGAGTCTTGGCTAACTTTCCTCACAACTTCACATTATTGACATTTGTTTTACTCAAAACTTTACCTTGCTAGGTGATTAATGAAAACGGTTATTTATATGGATTCTGGTGAAACGCGCTGGTGTACACACGCGCGCGCGCGCACACACACACAGGAGACGACACGAGACGACACGACAAAACACAACACAACACAACACAACACAACACAACACAACACAACACACGCGAGACTCTACACCTGGAAGGTTCTCAACAAACCTTACACTTATTTCCAAAACAGCTGGTTTGAAAAGTTGCCTATAAAAGGTCGAGGACAAACTTATTTTTATGGAAAATATAATATTCACTATGAACTTATATTCCTTTTGACTATTCTTATTTATTCACTTACTTTTTTATTTATAGTTTTTAGGGGGGGAGTAATATACATATGTAAGTCTTTCTTTTGGCATATATTTTTGTTTTGCAAGATATCTGTATCCTGGATTAGGTAATATTAACTTTTTTTATACGCACACACGCCAGCACACACAACACACACACACACACACACACACACACACACACACACACACACACACACACACACACACACACACCGATACGCACGCGCATATACTGCACATAGCCTATTCTCTCCCAGTACCGATTTCACATAAAACCAAAAATGAACTCCAGAAAAATACACTTTCTACCTTCATTTCATTAAGGATATTCACGGTTGCCGATTAGAAATGATTGCTATGTAGAATAAAACGAAAAAGAAAAAAATAGATGATAAGTTTGCCCAAATTTTCTTTAATATTAGATGAAATTAAAATCTGTATTTTGTTTTTAACGAAGAATGAAAGGAAAGTTACCTCGTAAAGGTCAGACTGAAAAAAAAGTGTAGTAGAAGTAAATGTATTGATATTTTACGCGTGATATTAAAGTGTATGATGGGGGTGGGGGGTTAGGAGGTAGCAGGAAGGAGAGATGTGGGAGCGGGAGGAGGAGGAGGAGGGTAGTTGTAGGAAGGGGTAAGTTCAGTAAGCGTGTAGGATAGAGGGGTGAGGGGTAATACCAAGGCGGCGGTGGGAAATGGAGGGGAAGCGTAGGAGGGAGTATGCCTAAGAGGGAAAAGAGAGGATAGAAATTGAGGAAAGGGGAAATCAGGCTTCTAGAAAGGCAAAGGGAAGGGATATACCACAGGTTAGCGTCAATGGGGTGATGGTAGGGAAGGGGTGTAACCATGTTAACCCCATCTTGTGTGTGGTTTTAAAGGCTGTTTATTTTGCTATGAAGTAAACAGAAGTTGGTAATCCTCACTTTTTTCTATATATTTCTCTGTCTGTTTTTCACTCTCTTTCTCTCTCTCTCTCTCTCTCTCTCTCTCTCTCTCTCTTCTCTCTCTTCTCTGCCCCCTCCTCCTCTCTTCCTTCTCTCTTCGTCTCTCTCTCGTCTCCTCTTTTCTCTTCTCTCTCTTTTCTCTCTCTCCTCTCCTTCTCCTCTCCCCTCCTCTTTTTTCTTCTCTTCTCTCTTCTCT
>NW_023658331.1:0-9857 GCF_015228065.2 Penaeus monodon
GTTTTATTTTATTTTTTTGTTTTATTTATTATTGTTTTTATTATTTGTATAGTTTTTAGAAATATATAGTATAACTGCAATAATTGCAATAATAATGATAAAATGAATAAATTTCAATAATAATGATAATAAATTTCAATAATGATATAAAAATTGCAATAATGATGATAAAGATGATGTAATGATGAAAAGGATGATAACGATAATAAAAAGATGATAATCATGTAATAATGATGATAACAACAGGAAATTGTGCCCATTAAATAAAAAAAAAGAAAAAAAAAAAATTTCCCCAAAAATCGAAAAAGCGGCAAAATCTAGGGCCCTTTTTAGAGTATACTCCAAAATGACTTTTTTCCCTTCATTTGTGATTTTGGGCCCCAAATTTTTAGGGTAATAATGATAATAATTACCAGAATTGTATTAAACATGCAATAAAATGATAAAATGAGAAAAAGAGAATTTTTATAACATTTGATGATTTTTAAAGTATTCTATTTTCTTATTATTATCTTATTTCATTTTATTTATTATTATTATAATTTTAAAATTTTTATTTTTATTAAAATTTTATTATATTTTTTACTAAAATACTACTACTTTATTATTTTTATTTTTATTATTTTTATTTTTACTACATTTATTACATTATTATTTTATTATCAATAATTATTATTATTATTTTATTTTTTATTATATTATTTTTTAATTATTATTATTATTATTTAAATTTTTACTTTAAATTAGTATTATTGCCAAAAAAAATTTTTTAAACTGTAATAATAACTATAATAAAAGAAAAAAATATAATAATGATAATAATAAAACGTTATAATATTGTTATCAAAAAATTGGTTTTTTGTATTTTACTTATTTTTTATTTCACTGTGTATAATTGCAAAATAATTATTATAACAGTAATAATTACAGTAATATGATATTATTAAAATAATGATATAAATAATTATTAAAAACTCTTTTTTATTGTTATTATCATTTTTTTACTATTATTTTTTGTTGTTTTATTAGTATAGTTGGAAATATATAGTATAACGCAATAAATTTCAAAAATAATATAAAATTGCAATTATTGCAAAAATAAGATAATAAATTTCAAAAAATGATGATAATAATTGCAATAAAGATGATAATGATGAGATAAGATGATTAACAAATAAAGATGATAAACTGATAATAAAGATATAAAAACGGAATTGTGCCCATATATAATAAAAAAGGGGGAAAAAAAAAAATTTAAAATAAAAAGGAAAAATTAGTTTTGAGAGATATAAAATGATTTTTTATATTAAATTTTAATTATTTTAATAATAAATATTAAAAAATTTATTTAACATGAAAAAAGGATAAAAAAAAGAAATAAAGAAATTTTTAAACATTTATGATTAAAAATTTCTATTTCATTTTATTATCATTATTTCATTATTTTATTTTTTATTAATTATCTTATTATTATTAATTATTATTAAAAAAAAAAAAAAAAAAAAAACTTTTTTTTTTTTTATTTTATTTACTTAAAATTATTTTTATTTTTTTTTTTCATTTTAATTTTTTTTTTATTTTTTATTATTATAAAATTTTTTTTATTATTATTTTAAAATTTTTATTATTATTATTATTTTAATATTAGTATTATTCCAAAAATTTTATTATAATGAATAATAACTATATTGAAAAATTATAATATAAAAAAAATTTTAAATTTTATAAATTTTATTTTTATTATTACATATATTTTTCTCTTATAAATTTCAAAATAAAATTATAACTAAAAATACATAATAAGATTTTTAAAATATTTATATAAAAAATTTATTAAAATCTTTTATGTTATTATATTTTTATTTTAAAATTATTTGAATTATATAGGAGAAATTAATAATGAAAAAATTCAATAATATGAAAAATTAAAATTAAAAAATAATATAATATTGCAATAATATATAATTTGCAATAAAATATAATTTTTGTATAATAATAATATTAAAAAATAAAAAATATATAATATATAATAATATATAAAAAAATTTAAAAATATTAAAAAATAATAAAAAGAAATAATGTATAGTAAAAATAATAATAAAAATAGTAATAATAATAGTAGTAGTAGTAGTGTAGTATAATAATAATAATAATAATAATAATAATAATAATAATAATAATAATAATAAAAATAATAATAATAAAATGATAATAAAATAATAATATATTAAAACTATCATCATCAAATTATAAAATTCCTTTTTTCCATTTTATCATCATTATTGCATATTAATCAATTTTGGGAATTTTTACATTATTACCCCTTAAATTTCAAAATTCAAAGAAAAGGAAAAAATTATTTGGAATCTTCAAAAAATTATTTTAATTTCCGTTTTTCGATTTTTAATTTTTTTTTACCCTTTTTTTATTTTAAAAGGGGAAATTCTGGAATATTACGTTATATATTATTTTTGGTTATTCTCATTAAAATATATTATCAATACAAAATATCAATTATTAAAATATTATTATTCAAAAATTAATTATTAACTTATTTGAAATTTTTCAGATAAATATTTTGCATATACTAAAAATAAAAAATAAAAAAATAAAATATATAAAATAAATTATAAATTATTATTAATTATTATATTTAATATTATTTATAGTCATTATTACAGTTATAAAAATTTTCAATTACTTACAAAAATAAAAAATAATAAAATTAATAATAATAAATAATAATAAAATATAATAATAAAAAAAAAAAAAAAGTATTTTAATTATAATTAAAGTAAAAATTTTAATTGTTTTTGATTGAGATTTTTAATTTAAAATAATAAAAAAAAATTTTTTATAAAAATAATATAATAAAAATAAATTTAATCTTTTTATCATTTATCTCAAATTTTCTTTTATTCATTATCATCATTATCAATTTATCATCATTATTGCAATTTTATCATATTATTGTTTTACAATTATTTTTTGGGAAAATTTTTATTATTATTATTTTTGCAAAAAATTATTGCAAAAGTTTTACTTATATTTCTGCAACTATATAATAATAAAACAATAAAAATAGTAATAACAAAGATATAACAATAATAAAAGAGTTTTTTAATAATTATTTAAACATTTTTTTAATTTAAATCATTATTACTGTTTATTACGTTATAATAATTTTATTTGAAAAATTTTACCATAGAAATAATAATAAGATAATAATAACAATAACAAAATTTATAAAAAATATTTTAACATTATTTATATCATTATTTTATTTTTTATCATTATTTGTTTATTATTACAGTTATAATATAAATTTTGGGAAAATACAAAAACTTTAAAATAAAATAATAATAATAATAATAAAATAATAATAATAATAATAAAAAAAATTAATAATAATAATAATAATAATAATAATGATAATAATAATAAATGAAATAAAAGTAGTAGTAATAATAAAATAATAAAAGTAATAATAAATGTAGTAGTAGTAGTAGTATAATCAACAAATGTTAAAAAAATTTTCTTTATTTTCATTTTTATCATCATTATTGTTTATGATTTTTACAATTCTGGTAAATTTTTTATCCCTTATTACCCCCAAAAATTGCCAAAAACATCAAAAGAAAAAAAAAAACGCATTTTGGAGTATATTCAAAAGGGTATATTTCGCTAGATTTTGCCGCTTTTTCGACTTTTGGAATTTTTTTTTCTTTTACCTTTTTTATTTATATATGGGCACAATTCCCGTTGTTATCATCATTATTTTCATATTTCACATATTATCGTTTCATCATCATATCTCATTATCACATCATTATCATCTTATTGCAATTTTATCATATTTTTGCAATTTTTATATTATTATGCAAAATTGCAAATTTTTATATTTTTATTGCAATTATTGCGTTATACTTTATATTTGCAACTAACTAAAAATAACAAAAATAATAAAGTAAAAACAATGATAAAAAAAAATAATAACGAGTTTTAAAATTTTTTAATCATTTTTTTATTAAAATCATTTTTTACTGTAAAAAATTATGTTTAATAATTTTAAATTTTCAATTTTAAATACCGTAGAAAAATAATAATGATAATTAAAATAACAAAATTTTTAAAAAATTTTAACGATTATTATTTTCATTATTATATTTATTATCATTTTTATAGTTATTATTCAGTTATAATATAATTTTTGGCAATAATACTAATATTTAAAATAATAATAATAAAATTTAAAAATAAAATAATATAATAATAATAAAAATAATAATATAATAAAATAATAATAATAATAAAATAGTAAAAAAATAGTATAGTAGTGTAGTATATATAATAATTTTAAAATAATAATAATAATAATAATAATAATAAAAAAAAAAATAAAAATAATAATAATAATAAAATAATGATAATAATAAAGATAATAGTAATACTATTCTAATCATCAAATGTTAAAAAATTCTCTTTATTCCATTTTTTATCATTATTGTCATATTTAAAACAAATTTTGGTAATTTATCATATTACCCTAATAATTGCCAAAATCACAAATGAATAAAAAAAACGTCATTTGGAGTATACTCTCAAAAAGGGATATTTCGCTAGTTTGCCGCTTTTTACTTTTTGGGGTTTTTTTTTTTTTTTTTACCTTTTTTTTTATTATGGGCACAATTCCTTTTTTTTTATTATCATGATTTATCATATTCTTTCATCAATTTTATTATTATCCATCTTATCCAAACAATTTTTAAACATCATTATTTCAATTATTATCATTTTATTGCAAATTTTTAATTATTCATTTTTGCAATTTTTTGCAGTTATACTATAATTTTGCAAAATTTTAATAATAAAACAATAATAATAGAATAACATATAAAAAACAAAATAACGAGTTTTAATAATTTTTTATATCATTATTTTAAATTAAAAATCAATTACGTAATTATTACTGTTATAAAAATTATTTGGCAATTATACTACTAGTAAAAAGGGTAATAATGATAATAATAACAATAATAATATTAATAAAGATATTATAACGAATATTAACATTATCATTATACTCATTATTATTATTATTATTATTATTATTGTTATTATTACAGTTATAATATATGTTTTGGAGAGAATACTAATAAAAAAAGTAATAATAATAATAATGATAATAATGATAATAATAATAATAATAATAATAATAATAATAATAATAATAAAATAATAATAATAATAATAATAATAATAATATAATAATAACAATAATAATAAAATAAAAATAATAATAAAGATAATAATAATAGTAATAATAATAATGATAATATAATATTGATAATATAAATAATCTCAAATGTTATGAAAATTCTCTTATTCTCCTTTTTTCCTCATTATTGTCATGATTAATACGATTTTGTAATTATTACCCTAATAATTGCCAAAATCATCAGAGAAATCGAAAAACGTCATTTTAGGTATACTCTCAAAAGGCTATATTCGCTAGATTTGCCGCTTTTTCGACTTTTGGAATTATTTTCTTTTTAAACCCTTTTTTATTATAAAAGGGGACAAATTTCCCGTTATTATCATCATTATTATCATGATTATCATCAAAATTATCATTATCATCACATTATCATCATTACATCATTATTGCAATTATTTTCATCATTATTGCATTATTATCATTATTATTGCAATTATTGGAGTTATAATATATAATTTTGCAACTATACTAATAAAACAACAAAAATAGAAATAACAATGATAATAACAATAATAAAGATATTATAGTAATTATTTATATCATTATTTAATTGAAAATCGTAATTACAGTAATTATTACTGTTATAATAATTATTTTTGCAATTATACTACTAGAAAAATGATAAAATTTATAATAATATCAATAATAATATTAATAACGATATTATAACGACTATTAATTATTATTATACTTATTATTATTATTATTATTATTATTATTATTGTTATTATTACAGTTTATAATATATGTTTTGGTAATAATACTAATAAAAAAGTAATAATAATAATAATAATGATAATAATGATAATAATAATAATAATAATAATAATATAATAATAATAATAATAATAATAAAAATAATAAAAATAATAATAATAATAATAATAATAATAATAAATAATAATAATAATAATAGTAATAATAAATAATAATAATGATAATATTGATAATATTAATAATCATCAAATGTTATCAAAATTCTCTTTATTCTCACTTTTTTTCCTCATTATTGTCATGATTAAAACGATTTTGGTAATTTTTATCATTATTACCCTAATAATTTTCTAAAATCATCAGAGAAATCAAAAAACGTTATTTTGGGGTATACTCTTTAAAAGGCTATATTTTTACTAGATTTTGCCGTTTTTTTCGACTTTTGGGAATTATTTTCTTTTTACCTTTTTTTATTATAAATGGAGACAATTCCTGTTTTTTTATCATCATTATTATAAAGATTATCATCAAAATTATCAAATTATCATCATCATTATCATCATTATCATCATATTGCAAATTTTTATCATCATTATTGCAATTATTATAATTATTATTGCAATTATTGCAGATTATTTATAATTTTGCACTATACTAATAACAACAACAATAAAAATAGAAATAACAATAATAATACAAAATAACGAAATTATAATATTTATTTATATATTAATTTTAATTAATTCGTTAAATTTCAGTAATTATTACTGTTTTTAATAATTATTTTTTGCAAATTTTACTACTAGAAAAATGATAATAATGATAATAAAAACAATAATAATATTAATAACGATATTATAACGACTATTAACATTATTATTATACTTATTATTATTATTATTGTTTTTTATTACAGTTATAATATATGTTATGGCAATAATACTAATAAAAAAAAATAATTAATAAAAATAATAATAATAATGATAAAGATAATAATAATAATAGTTATAATATAATAAAAATGATAATAATTAAAATAATAAAAATATATTATTAATATAATAATATAATAATTTAAAAATAAAAATAAAAATACAATAATAATAATAATTATTATTATTATATATATAATATAATAATAAAATAATATAATAATAATATATAATGATATATTATAATATTAATAATCACAAATGTTACAAAATTCCTTTATTCTCACTTTTTCCTCATTATTGTCATGATTAATACTTTTGGTAAAATTATCATTATTACCCTAATAATTGCCAAAAACATCAGAGAAACGAAAAAAAATCATTTTGAGTATACCTTTAAAAACATTATTTTTGCTAGATTTTGCCCTTTTTAGACTTTTGGGAATTATTTTCTTTTTTTTTTTATTTTAAAGGGACAATTCCTGTTATTTAAAACATTTTTACAGATTATATCATTTCATCATCATTATCACATTATCATAATTATTATCATCATTATCTCATTATTGCAAATTTTTATCATCATTTTTGCATTATTATCATTATTATTTCAATTATTGCAGTTATAAAATTAATTTTGCAAATATACTAAAAACAACAACAATAATAAAAAATAACAAAAAAAAACAAATATAATAAATTTATATCATTATTTTTTTCAATACTAATTCGTAATTATATGTTTTAATAATATTTTTGCAAAAATTTTAAAACAGTTTTTTATTTTTATTATTTTTTATTATATTATACCAAAAAAATTTTATTATACCTGTAAAAATAACAATAATAATATTAATAAAGATATTATAACGATTATTAACATTTTATTATATTATTTTTATTATTATTTTGTTATTATACAGTTATAAAATATGTTTTGGATTATAAATTTAAAAAAAATAATAATAAAATAAAAAATGATAATAATAATAATACAATATAATAAAATATAATAATATAATAATAAAAAAATAATAAAAATTAATGATAAAAATAATATATAATAATAAATAATAAAAATGATAATATTATAAATTAATAATCACAATGTTTTCAACATTTTCTTTTTTTTCACTTTTTCCTTATTTTTTGTATGATTAATAGATTTTTGGGAAAATTATCAATTACCCTTAAATTACCAAAAACATCAGGGGAAAAAAAAAAAACGTCATTTTTGGGGAACTCTGAAAAGGTTTTTTTTCGCATATTTTGCTGTTTTTTTTGACTTTGGGATTTTTTTTCTTTTTTCCCCTTTTTTTTTTATAAATGGAGCAAAATTCCCTTTATTTCTATTATTATCATGATTAATCAAATTTCATTTTCATATCATTATCACATTATCATCTTTTCATCATCATTAATCTTACTGCCTTATTATCATATTATTGCAATTATTATCTTATTATTGCAATTTTTCAGTTAAAATATAATTTTTAATATACTAAAACAACAGCAAAAATAATAGAAAAAACAAAAATAATAAAAAAATAAGATATTAAAAAAATTATTTATATCATTATTTTAATTAATATCGTAATTAGAGTAATTATTACTGTTATAATAATTATTTTTGCAATTATACTTTTAGTAAAAATGATAATAATGATAATAATAACAATAATAATATTAATAACGATATTATAACGACTATTAACATTATTATTATACTTATTATTATCATTATTATTATTATTGTTATTATTACAGTTATAATATATGTTTTGGCAATAATACAATAATAAAAGTAATAATAAAAAATAAATATAATAAAAATAATAATAATGATAAATAATAATAAAAATATAAATAATAATAATAATATAATTATAATAATAATAATAATAATAATAAAATAATAATAATAACAATAATAATAGTAATAATAATAATAATAATGATAATATTGATAATATTAAAAATCATCAAATGTTATCAAAATTTTTCTTTAAATTTTCAAATTTTATCCTCATTATTTTCATGATTAATACAATTTGGTAATTATTATTATTATTACCCTAATAATTGCCAAAATCATCAGAGAAATCGAAAAACGTAATTTTGGAGTATACTCTCAAAAGCCATAATTCGCTAGATTTTGCCGCTTTTTTTGACTTTTGGGAATTATTTTCTTTTACCTTTTTTATTATAAATGGAGACAATTCCTGTTATTTTCATAATTATTATCATGATTATCATCAATATTATCATTATCATCATCATTATCATCATTATCATCATTATCATCATTATCATCATCATTATCATCATTATTGCAATCATTATCATCATTATTGCAATTATTATCATTATTATTGCAATTATTACAGCTATAATATATAATTTTGCAACTATACTAATAACAACAAGAATAATAATATAAATAACAATAATAATAACAATAATAACGAAATTATAATAATTATTTATATCATTATTTTAATTAATATCGTAATTACAGAAATTTTTACTGTTATAATAATTTTTTTTGCAATTATACTACTATAAAATGATAATAATGATAATAATAACAAAAATAATATTTAATAACGATTTTTATAACACTATTAACATTATTATTATATACTATTATTTTATTATTGTTATTATTACAGTTATAATATATGTTTTGGAAATAATAATAATAAAAAGAATATAATATAAAGATAATAATATAAATATATAAATAATAATATAATAATAAATAATATAATAATAAATAATTAATGCAAATAATAATAATACATAATTAAATAAATTTAAAAATAAAAATATAATAATAAAAATAATTAATAATATAATAAAAATAATAATAAAATATAATAATATAAAAATTAAATAATATATAATTTAATCATCAAGTTATCAAATCTCTT
>NW_023658331.1:9957-17178 GCF_015228065.2 Penaeus monodon
GGGACTTTGGGGGCCTGTTAGGGGAACCCGTTCAGTGACCATGCTTGCGGCGAGGAGTTGAAGCACAGAAATTTAAAACCTTGGGTAGCTAGTCCATATCTCGGGTTTCAGACCGGGAAATCAGTGGGACGGTGGTCGGGCAACGGGACCCATGAACTCGATCAACGAGCATTTGAGTGTCGGTCCCTATGCAAAGGGACCAAGGCATGTCTTAAAGGCCTTGTCTCCAGTTTTGTTAATGGAAAAAACGTCATTTTGGAGTCTATTAAAAAGGCTATTTTGCGCTAATTTTGGCTTTTTCGATTTTGGGATTTTTTTTTTTCTTTTTTTATTATATATGGACAAAATCCTCTTATTTCATCTTTATTACATGTTAATCTTATTATGTTTCATATCATTTCCTTATCTCATTTCTATCATTTTTCATCATTTTTGCAATTTTTATCATCATTATTTTCAATTATTATCATTTTTATTGCAATTTTTGCAGTTATAATTATAATTTTTCATCTATCTAATAAAAACTAAATAAAAATAGTAAAACAATAGTAACGTTTTTAAATCATTTTTTTATCTTATTTTTTAATATCGTTTTACTGTAAAAATTATGTTATAATAATTTTTTCAAATTTTACTACCCGTAAAAATAAAAATAAAGATAAAAATACAATAATAATTTAAAAACAATATTAAACAATTATATTATTATAATTATATTATTATTACATTATTTTTATTATTCGTTTATATTTTTTGGGAAAAATACTAATAATTAAGTAATTAAAATGAATAATAATAAAAATTAAAAATAAAATAAAATAATAATAAAATAAAAATAAAATAATAATAAAATAAAAATAAAATAATAAAAATAATAGAAATAATAAAAAATAGTATTAATAATGAAATGATGTAAAAATGAAATAGTAAAATATTAATAAACATCAAATGTTATCCAAATTTTCTTTATTCTCATTTTTTCATCATTTTGTCTGATTAATACATTTTGGAATTTTTATCATTTTTACCCAATAATTTTCCCAAAACATCAAATATGGAAAAAAAAGTCATTTTGGAGCTATCTCAAAAGGTATATTTTGCTAGTTTTGCCGCTTTCCCCATTATGCAATTATTAACATTATTATTGCAATTATGCATTTATAATATATAATTTGCAACTATACCTAATAACGACAACAATAAGAATAGAATATCAATAATAATAAAAATAATTCGATATGATAATAATTAATTATATGCATTATTTATAATATCGTAATTACAGTAATCATTACTGTTAGAATATTATTTTTGCAATTATACTACTATAAAAAAATAATAATAATGATAATAATAGCAAAAATAATATCATAACGATATTATAAGCTCCATTAACATTATTATTATACTTATTATTATTCTTATTATTGTTTAGTAGTCAGTTATAATATATGTTTTTTGCAATCATGCCTATAAAAAAGAAATAATATAAATATGAATAATAATAACAGTATAATAATAATGATTATAATAATCATAAAATATATAATACTACTATAATACTATTAAATAATAATATATATAATAATAATAATAACTAATATCATACCAATTGTCTAATTAATAATAATTATTATTAATTATAATCGTAAATACATCATAATAAAAATCATATAATAATAAATAAAATAATAATACTAATAATAATATATATAATATATTATAATAATATAGTACATCATCAATGATACATAATAATATAATGTCACGCAAAAAAATAATACAATCAATAATAATAATACATACTCATCAAATGATGATAATATGGATAATATTTCAATAATCATCAAATGTTATCACAATTCTCTTTTTTTCCTCACTTTTTATCCTCATTATTGTCCAGATAATACGATTTTGGTATTATTATCATTATTACCCTAATAATTGCAAAAATCATCAGCGAAATCGAAAAAAACGTCATGTTTGAATTCTACTCTCATAAAAGGCTATATTTCGCTAGATTTTGCCCGCTTTTTCGAATTTTGGGCTTATTTTCTTTAACCTTTTCGCTTATTATAAATGAGAAAATTCCTGTTATTATCCATCATTATTATCCTGAGTAGTCATCAATATTATCCATTATCATAATCATTATCATCATTATTATCATTATTTTGCAATTATTATCATCATTATATTGCTATTATTAATCATTATTATTGCACTTATTGCAGTTTTAATATAGAATTCTTCAACTATAATAATAACAAACACGAATAAAAATAGAATAACAAAAATATACAATAATAACGATGATTAAATAACTATTTGATATCATTATTTTAATTAATATCGTAATTAACAGGTATTATTACTGTTTACAATAATTTTTTCTGGAATATTATCCTACTATAAAATGATTATCATGATAATAATAAATTAATAATTTAATAACGATTTTAACGACTATTAACTTATTATTATACTTATTTATTATATTATTATTGTATTTAATTACAGTTAATCAATATTGTTCTCTGGCAATAAATACTAAGAAAAAAAGTAATAATAATATATAATAATAATAATAATAATATTAAATAAATGATAATAATATTAATATGAATATATTCATAATAATGATGGTAATAATAATAATAATAAATGAATAATAATAATAATAGTAATAATATAATAGAATAAAACTAAATAAATGAAATAATAATAGTAAAATATAATGATAATGATAAATATTGATAAATATTAATATCATCAAATGTTATCTAAATTCTCTTTATATTCTGACTTTTATCCTCATTCATTGTCCATGAATTAATACGATTTTTGGTAATTTTATCATTATTTTATCCTAATAATTGCCAAAATCACTCAGAGAAATCGAAAAAACGTCATTTTGGAGTATACTCCCTCAAAAGGCCTATAGTTCGCTAGATTTTGCCGCTTTGTCTACTTTTGGAATTATTTGTATTTTACCTTTTTTATTATAAATGGAGACAATTCCCCTGTATTATCATGATTATTATCATGATTATCATCAATAGTAGCATTATCATCGTTTTATCTTCATCATAATCATCATTATTGCAATTATTATCATCATTTTGCAATTATTCTCATTATGTTGCAATTATTGCAGTTGTCTAAAATATAAGTTTTTGGCAACTATAACTATAACTACAGCCATAATAATATAAATAACAACAATAATAAAAAAAAATAACGATATTATAATAACTATTTATAAGTCATTAATTTTAATTACTATCGTAATTTAACAGTAAATGTATTACTGTTATAATAATGATTTTTGCATTAATACTACTAATAAAAATGAAATTGATAATAATAACAATACTAATTTAATACGATATTATAACGACTTATTAATTAACATTATTATTATACTTCTAAATTATTCTTATTATTGTTATTATTCCAGTTATACATATATGTTTTTGGCAAATAGTACTAATAAAAAAAGTATCATCAAATATGATAATAATAGTAATGATAATATAATATAATATAATAATAATAATAGATAATAATAAATAATAATAATATAATAATAATAATAATATAATATAATAAATAATAATTATATAATCATTATTATTATTATAATAATAATAATAATAATAATAATAATAGTAATAAATAATCAATCAATAAGGATAATATTGAATCAATTAAATAATCATCAAATGTTATCAAAATTCTCTTATTCTCACGTTTATCCTCATTTATTGGTTCCCCGCCCCCCTCCCCCCATGAATTAATACGATTTTTTGTAATTATTATCATTATTATGAACCCTAATAATTTTGCCAAAATCATCAGAGAACTCGAAAAAACGTCATTTTGGAGTATATTCTCAAAAAGCTATCTATCTTCGCTAGATTTTTGCCGCTTTTTCGACTTTTTGGGATTATTATTTCTTTTAACCGTTTTTGGTTTTTTTAGTTAAATGGAGACAATTCCTGTAATTATCATCATTATTATCAGGTTCTCATCAATATTATCATTATATCATCATTATCATCATTATCATCATTATTGCAATTATTATCATTACATTATTGCAATTAGTATCATTATTATTTGAATTATTGCAGTTATAATATATATTTTGCAACTATCCTATAACAACACCAAAATAATACTAAAATAAATGATAATTTAACAATAATACGTATTATAAAGTAATTATTTTCATCGTATTTTTAATTAATATCGTAATTACAGTAATTATTACTGTTATATATTATTTTTTTGCAATTATACTACTAGGAAAAATGATATAAATGAAATAATATCAATAATAATATTAATAACGATATTTAACGACTATTAACATTATTATTATCCTGAATTATTATTATTATTAATTATTGTTTATTATTACATTTTATAATATATGTTTTTGGCCATATACTAATAAAACAGTAATAATAAATAATAATGATGAATAATACATGATCAATAAAAATAATAATAATAATAATAATAATAATAATAAATAATAATAATAATAATAAATAATAACAATAATAATAATAATAATACTAAATAATACTCATTAATAATAATACTAGTATTATAATAATCCATAATATGGAATACTAACATCAAAATATAGCACACGAATATAATATAATACTACTTATTATTATTCTAATAGTAATCATAATAATCATAATATAATAATAATCATATAACTAACAATAATACAATAATAATCATAATACTAAATAATAAATATAATACCACTAAACAATAAATAATTAATAGTAATATTATATAATAATATAAATTGATAATATTCATATCACATCAAATGTTTTCAAAATTCTCTTATTCCCACTTTTATCCTCATTATTGTCATGTTAATCCGATTTTGGTAATTAATTTATCATTATTTACCCTAATAATTGCTAAAATCTCAAGAAATCGAGAAAAACCTCATTTGGAGTTTCTCGTCAAAAGCTATATTTTCGCTGAGATTTTGCCCGTTATTTTCGACTTTTGGGAGTTATTTTCTTTACTAACCGTTTTTTATTATAATTGATACAAGTCCCTGTTATTATCATCATTATTATCATGAATTATCATCAATATTAATCATTATCATCATCATTATCATCATTTATCATCATATCATCATCATTATCAGCTTCATGGAAATATTATCATCATTATTGCAATTATTATCATTATTATTGCAATTATTGCAGTTATATTATAGTAATTTTTGCAACTATAGATACCAATCCAACAACATAATAATAAAATAACAATAATATAAACAATAATACCGAAATTAATAATATTTATTTATATCATTATTTTAAATTAATATCGGATTACAGTAAGTATTACTGTTATAATAATTCGTTTTGCAAGTTATACGGCTGATAAATGAGATTAATGATAATAATAACAAGAATAATATTAATAACGATATTATAAACGACGATTAACATAGTATTATAATTATTATTATTATATATTATTATTGTAATTATTACAAGTTAAATATATGGTTTTGTGCAATAATACTAAAAAAAAAAGTAATAATAATAATAATATATAATAATTAATAATAATAATAATAATAATAATATAACAATAATAATAATAATAATAAATAGAATATAATAATATTAATAATATATATAATAACAATAATAATAATCTAATAATAATTATTATTATTATTATAGTTATAGTTATAATATATTAATAATAATAATAAGACACTAAATAATAATAATCATCAATAATAATAATAATACTAATAATATACTAATAATACTAATAATCTTATAATAATAATACTAATGATACATCTTGATAATATGATATCATCAAATTGTTATCAAAATTCTCTTTATCTCACTTTTTATCCTCAATTATTGTCATGATTAATGCGATTTTGGTATTTATATCATTCTTACCCTAATAAATTGCCAAAATCACAGAGAAATCGAAAAAACATCATTTTGGAGTATACTCTCAAAAGGCTTTATTTCGCTAGATTTGCCGCTTTTTCGACTTTTTGGGATTATTTTCTTTTTACCTTTTTATTATAAATGGAGACATTCCTGTTATTATCATCGATTATTATCATGATTATCATCATTATCATCATCATTATCATCATTCATCATCATTATTACATCATTATCATCATTTATTGCAATTATTAGCATCTTATTGCAAGTTATTATCATTTTATTGAAATTATTGCAGTTATAATATATAATTTTGCAATATACTAATAACTCACAACAATAATAATAGAAATACAATAATATTAATAATAACTAAATTTATAATATTATTTTATAATCAATTATTTTAATCAATATCGTAATTACATGTAATTTTACTGTTTCATACATTATTTTGCAATTAGACTACTAGTAAATGATAATAATGATAATAAATAACATATCGATTAATAACGCTATTACTAACGACTATTAAGCAGTTATTATTATACTATTATTATTATTATTATTGTTAATTATTACAGGTTATAATATATGTTTTGGGATAAATACCTAATAAAAAAAGTAATAATTATAATATAAATAATAATGGATGAATAATAATCATAATAATATACTAATATAAGAATAATAATAATAATGATAATATAATATATAATAATATAATAATAATGATGATAATTTGATAATATTAAGAATCATCAAATGTTTATCAACATTCTCTTTATTCTCACTTTTATCCTCATTATTGTCATATTAATACGTTTTTGGTAATTATTATCATTATTACCCTAATATTTCAACAAAATCATCAGAGAAAATCGAAAAAACGTCATTTTTGGAGTATACTCTCAAAAGGCCATAATTCGCTAGATTTTGCCGCTTTTTCGAGTTTTGGGAATTATTTTCTTTTACTTTTTTTATTATAAATGGAGACAATTCCTGTTATTATCATAATTATTATCATGATTATCATCAATATTATCATTATCATCCATCATTATCATCATTATCATCATTTATCATCATCATTATCATCATTATTGCAATCATTATCATCATTATTGGAATTATTATCATTATTATTGCAATTATTACAGCTATAATATATAATTTTGCAACTATACTAATAACAACAAGAATAATAATATAAATAACAATAATAATAACAATAATAACGAAATTA
>NW_023658331.1:17278-24477 GCF_015228065.2 Penaeus monodon
ATATATTGGCAGATTCCTCTTATTTGATTTTTCCCATATATCATCATCTCTTATTATCATCATATTTATCATATATCATCATTATATCGTTATCATCATCATTATCATCATTATCATCATTATCATCATCATTATCATCATTATTGCAATTATTATCATCATTATTGCATTATTATCATTATTATTGCAATTATTGCAGTTATAATATATAATTTTACATCTATACTAATAACAACTACAATAATATAGTAATAACATAGTAACGTTTCATAATCATTATTTATATCATATTTTATATTAATATCGTTATTACTGTAATATTACTGTTATAATAATTATTTTCACAATTATACTACCATAAAAATAATAATAATGATAATAATAACAATAATAATATTAATAACAATATTATAACAATTAGTATTATTATAATTATACTATTATTATCATTATTGTTATTATTACAGTTATAATATATTTTTTGGCAATATACTAATAATTAAAGTAATAATAATAATGATAATAATAATAATAATAATAAAATAATAATAATAATAATAAAATAAATAATAATAATAATAATAATAATACATAATATAATAAAAATAATAGAAATAATAATATAGTATATAATGATAATGATGATAATAATGATAATAGTAATAATATTAATAATCATCAAATGTTATCCAAATTCTCTTTATTCTCACTTTTATCATCATTATTGTCATGATTAATACAATTCTGGTAATTATTATCATTATTACCCTAATAATTGCCAGAATCATCAAATGAATGGAAAAAACGTCATTTTGGAGTTACTCTCAAAAGCTATATTTCGCTAGATTTTGCCGTTTTTCATCATTATTGCAATTATTAACATTATTTATTGCATATATTGCATTATTAATATAATTTTGCAACTATACTAATAACAACAACAATAATAATAGAAATAACAATAATAATAAAAATAATATCGATATTATAATAATTATTTATAGCATTATTTTAATTAATATCGTAATTACAGTTATTATTACAGTTATAATATATGTTTTTGCAATAATGCTAATAAAAAAGAAATAATAATAATAATAATAATAATAATAATAATAATAATAATGATAATAATAATAATATATAATAAGATAAAAAATAATAATATTAATAATAATATAATAATAATAATAATAATAATAATAATAACAATTGTAATATAATAATAATTATTATTATTATAATAATAATAATAATAATAATAATATATAATATAATGATGATAATATTGATAATATTAATAATCATCAAATGTTATCAAAATTCTCTTTTTTCTCACTTTTATCCTCATTATTGTCATGATTAATACGATTTTGGTAATTATTATCATTATTACCCTAATAATTGCAAAAATCATCAGAGAAATCGAAAAAACGTCATTTTGAAGTATACTCTCAAAAGGCTATATTTCGCTAGATTTTGCCGCTTTTCGAATTTGGGAATTATTTTCTTTTACCTTTTTTATTATAAATGGAGACAATTCCTGTTATTATCATCATTATTATCATGATTATCATCAATATTATCATTATCATAATCATTATCATCATTATTATCATTATTATTGCAATTATTATCATCATTATTGCTATTATTATCATTATTATTGCAATTATTGCAGTTATAATATATAATTCTGCAACTATACTAATAACAACAAGAATAATAATAGAAATAACAAAAATAATAACAATAATAACGATATTATAATAACTATTTATATCATTATTTTAATTAATATCGTAATTACAGTAATTATTACTGTTACAATAATTATTTTTGGAATTATACTACTAGTAAAAATGATTATAATGATAATAATAAATATAATAATATTAATAACTATATTATAACGACTATTAACATTATTATTATACTTATTATTATTATTATTATTGTTATTATTACAGTTATAATATATGTTCTGGCAATAATACTAAGAAAAAAAGTAATAATAATGATAATAATAATAATAATAATAATAATAATATAATAATAATAATAATAATAATAATAATAATAGTAATAATAATAATAATAAAAATAATAATAATAATAATAATAGTAATAATAATAATAATAATGATAATATTGATAATATTAATAATCATCAAATGTTATCAAATTCTCTTTATTCTGACTTTTATCCTCATTATTGTCATGATTAATACGATTTGTAATTATTATCATTATTACCCTAATAATTGCCAAAATCACTAGAGAAATCGAAAAAACGTCATTTTGGAGTATACTCTCAAAAGGCTATATTTCGCTAGATTTTGCCGCTTTTTCGACTTTTGGGAATTATTTTATTTTACCTTTTTTATTATAAATGGAGACAATTCCTGTTATTATCATGATTATTATCATGATTATCATCAATAGTATCATTATCATCGTTATCTTCATCTTAATCATCATTATTGCAATTATTATCATCATTATTGCAATTATTATCATTATTATTGCAATTATTGCAGTTATAAAATATAATTTTGCAACTATACTAATAACAACAGCAATAATAATAGAAATAACAATAATAATAAAAAAATAACGATATTATAATAACTATTTATATCATTATTTTAATTAATATCGTAATTACAGTAATTATTACTGTTATAATAATTATTTTTGCAATTATACTACTAATAAAAATGATAATAATGATAATAATAACAATAATAATATTAATACGATATTATAACGACTATTAACATTATTATTATACTTACTATTATTATTATTATTGTTATTATTACAGTTATAATATATGTTTTGGAAATAATACTAATAAAAAAAGTAATAATAATAATAATGATAATAATAATAATGATAATATAATAATAATAATATAATAATATAATAATAATAATATAATAATATAATAATAATATAATAATAATAATAATAACATGATAATAATAGTTATACTAATAAATAATGATAATATTGATAATGTAAATAATCACCCAAATGTTATCAATATTCTCTTTATTCTCACTTTTATCCTCATTATTGTCATGATTAATACGATTTTGGTAATTATTATCATTATTACCCTAATAATTGCCAAAATCATCAGAGAAATCGAAAAAAGTCATTTTGGAGTATACTCTCAAAAGGCTATATTTCGCTAGATTTTGCCGCTTTTTACCTTTTTTATTATAAATGGAGAAAATTTCCCTGTTATTATCATCATTATTATCATGATTATCATCAATATTATCATTATCATCATCTTATCATCATTATCATCATTATTGCAATTATTATCATCATTATTGCAATTATTATCATTTTTAAATTGCAATTATTGGCAGTTTAAATAAAATATTTGTGCAACTATACTAATAACAACAACAATAATAATAGAAATAATAATGATAATAACAATAATAACGATATTATAGTAATTATTTATATCATTATTTTAATTAATATCGTAATTACAGTAATTATTACTGTTATAATAATTATTTTTGCAATTATACTACTAGGAAAAATGATAATAATGATAATAATATCAATAATAATATTAAAAAACGATATTATAACGACTTTTAACATTATTATTATACTTTTTATTATTATTATTATTATTGTTATATTACAGTTATAATATAGGGTTTGGCAATAATACTAATAAAAAAGTAATAATAAAATAATAATGATAATAATTTATAATAAAAATAATAAAAATAATAATAAAAATAATAATAATAATAAATAAAAATAAAAAAATAAAATAATAATAATAATAATAATAATTATTATTATTATAATAGAATAATAGTAATAATTATAATAATAATGATAATATTGATAATTTTAAAAATCATCAAATGTTATCAAATTCTCTTTATTCTCACTTTTATCCTCATTATTGTCATGTTTAATACGATTTTGGTAATTATTATCATTATTACCCTAATAATTGCTAAAATCATCAGAGAAATCGAAAAAACGTCATTTTGGAGTATACCCCAAAAAGGCTAATTTCGCTAGATTTTTGCCGTTTTTCGACTTTTGGGATTTTTTCTTTTACCTTTTTTATTATAAATTGAGACAATTCCTGTTATTATCATCATTATTTCATGATTATCATCAATATTATCATTATCATCAGTAATCATCATTTTCATCATTATCATCATTATCATCATCGTTATCTCTTTAAATTGGGAAAATTTTTCATCTTTTGAAATTTAAATTTCTTTAAATTTTTGGGAAATTATTGCATTTTATATTATATAATTTTGCACTATCCTAAAACAACAACAATAAAAATAGAAATAACAATAAAATAAAAAATAATAAAAAAATTTATTATATTTTTTTATATCTTATTTTAATTAATTCGTAATTCAGTAATTTTACTGTTTAAAAATTTTTTTTGCAATTATCCTGCTAGAAAAAATGATAATAATGATAAAATAAAAATAATAATATTAAAAAACGATTTTAAAATAACGACTATTAACATTTTTTATTAAAATTTTTATTTTATTTTTTATTATTATTTTTTAATTATTACGTTATAATATATTTTTTTGGCAATAAACAAAAAAAAAAGTAAAAAAATAATATAAAAATTAAAATAATAATAATAATAAAAATAAATAAAATAATAATAATTTTTATTATTATTATAGAAATACTAATAATAAATAATAAAAATAAAAAATAATAATAATTAATAAAAAAAATAATAAAATGATAAATAATAAAATAATATTAATAATAATAATAAAAATGAAAATTTTTGGGATAAATTAAAATCATAAAATGTTATAAAATTTTCTTTTTATTCCCCCTTTTTACCTCATTATTGTCATATTAAGGGCGATTTTGGAAATTTTATCTTTATTCCCTAATAATTCCAAAATCCGGGAAAAATTTCAAAAAACCCATTTTGGAGTATACCCCTCTCAAAGGTTTTAAATTTTCCTATTTTTTTCCCCCCGTTTTTTTTTCGCCCTTTTGGGGAAATTATTTTTTTTACCTTTTTTTTTATAAAGGGAGACAATTCCCCTTTATTTTTCATCATTATTATCATAAATTATCATCTTTTCATCACATTAAAACATATCATCTTTAAATTTATCATCATTATCATCATTATTCAATTATTATATCATTATTGAAATTATTATCATTATTTTTGGGAATTTAAATTGCAGTTATAATTAAATTTTGAAAATTTACTAAAAAAACAACAAAAAAATGGGAAATAACAATAATAATAACGAATTATAAAAATTTTTTTATATCATTTTTTTAAATAAATATCGAAATTACAGAAATTATTACGGTTAATAATTTTTTTTGGCAATTATACTACTAGTAAAAATGATAATAATGATAATATAACAATAATTATTAATAACGATATTATAACGACTAAAACTTTATTATTTTACTTATTATTTTTATTTTATTGTTATTTTACAGTTAAAATTATTTTTTGGGGGATATAATACTAATAAAAAAGTAATAATGATAATAAAATAAAAATGATAATAAATAATAATTAATATAAAAAAAAAATAATAATAAAATAATAATAAAAATAAAAATAATAATAATAATAAAAATAAATGATAATTTGAAAATATTAATAATAATAAAATGTTATCAAATTCCTTTACTCATTTTTAATCCTCATTTTGCTGTTTTAATCCAATTTTGGTAATTATTATCATTATTACCCTAATAATTCCCAAAAATCATCAGAGAAATCAAAAACTTTCATTTTGGGGAATAATACTCTTAAAAGGCTATTTTTTCGCTATATTTTCCCTTTTTTTTTCAAATTTTTGGGAAATTTAAAATTTTCTTTTTACCCTTTTTTTTTATAAATGGGAAAATTCCCTGTTATCATCATTTTTTATCATGATTTTCATAAATATTTTTTATCTCATAAATTATCATCTTTATCATCTTTTATCATCATCTTTTCCCTTTTATACTGAATTTTATTATCATCATTTTTTGAAATTATTATCATTATTTTTCCCAATTATTTGCATTTTAAATATAAAATTTTGCAACTATACAATACAACAGCAAATAATAAAAATAACAATATTAATAATAAAAAAACCCATATTAAATAATTATTTATTCATTTTTTAAATTAAAAATCGAAATTGAGAAATTTTACTGTTAAAATTTAATTTAAATTTTTAAAAATTTAAATATTTTTTATTAAAAATGTTTAAAAAATGTAAAAATAACAATAATAAAAATTAAAAAAGGGGGATTTATAACGACTTTTAAACTTATTATTATCTATTATTATCATTATTATTATTATTGTTATTATTATTATAATATATTTTTGCAATATATAATAAATATAATAATATATATATAAAATAATAATAATAATAATAATAAATATAATAATATAATATTATAATATAATAATGATAATAATAATATAATAATATATAATAATAATAATAATAATATTATAATAATAATATAAATAATTAATAATAATAATAATAATAATATAATAATATAATAATAATAATAATAATATAGATAATATATAAAATCATCAAATGTTATCAAAATTCTCTTTATTCTCACTTTTATCCTCATTATTGTCATGATTAATACAATTTTGGTAATTATTATTATTATTACCCTAATAATTGCCAAAATCATCAGAGAAATCGAAAAAACGTCATTTTGGAGTATACTCTCAAAAGGCCATAATTCGCTAGATTTTGCCGCTTTTTCGAGTTTTGGGAATTATTTTCTTTTACTTTTTTATTATAAATGGAGACAATTCCTGTTATTATCATAATTATTATCATCATTATCATCATTATCATCATTATCATCATCATTATCATCATTATTGCAATCATTATCATCATTATTGCAATTATTATCATTATTATTGCAATTATTACAGTTATAATATATAATTTTGCAACTATACTAATAACAACAAGAATAATAATATAAATAACAATAATAATAACAATAATAACGAAATTATAATAATTATTCATATCATTATTTTAATTAATATCGTAATTACAGTAATTATTACTGTTATAATAATTATTTTTGCAATTATACTACTAATAAAAATGATAATAATGATAATAATAATA
>NW_023658332.1:0-2500 GCF_015228065.2 Penaeus monodon
AAGGGGTGAACACACGTTACGACGACGCTACGACTTGTCTAAAGGGTAAAAGCGCCGCACGGAGGTCATGGTCAGCCCGTCCAGAGGGAGGCGAGGGTGACCTTAGCGCGCTGGTTGCTGGCGCCAAACTCCCTGGGGGCTAGGTCATCCTCGGTATAAGTAGTGACCGTTCCAGCGGAGGAACGATAGCAGCAGTGGAGGAAGCAATGAGGGGAGCGAGGTGAGGTCATTGCCCTGTCTGCTACACTGATTGCTCCCAAACTGTACATTTATCATAAATAGTCATATCTATATTTCTCATATTAATTATATTTTTTTTATTATTGATCCATAATTAAGAAAATTTATAGATGTGTGCTGTGACTTGTCAAACCTAACCTAACATTGCTGAAGGTTTCCTGGTTACTTATCTGTGTAAATAATAAGTGTGTTACAGAAATTTTTAAAATAAGTTAGGTTAATCAGTCAACTTAGGCCTGGCTGTCTATTTTAAACTGACAATGTTCCATATTATATTTTCAAGCATAGACTATAACAAGACTAAATAGATTTCGACTGTGGCTTAATAAGTAGTATATTGACTGCTATCATCGCAAAATAGTTAGCCAATACGTTTCTTGTAACCTCTCTGATGGCGAAAACCATGTGGAACACAGTCCTCCCCGAATCTCATTTAAATTTTTTTGGGTGTACCAGAAAATTCAAAAGTATTCAAATTTCTACACAACTGCAGACCACTTACACTGTCGGCAAAGCCTCAGGGTTAGTACAGTGGTAACGTGTCGGCCTCTCATCCGAGGGTTCGGCGGGTTTGCGCCCCGCCCAGGCGCGGGGGAGTTGCAACTGTCGCCTTGGAGGTTACTGCTGTGGCTGGGCACCACGGTGGGTAAGGACTTCGGTTCAGCCGAGTCAGCACCAGCTAACACCAAGGGAAAGCGAGTCGGCATAGTCGCACAGGCCGGGCTCCCCTCATGGGCATAACCTGGGCGAAGGCTAAGCTTCGCATATCGGACTTTTTGTCGGCAATATGATTTTTTCTACCACAGAGTGGAATCTGTCTATCCCATCCTATGTATATCATTCAGTCAATAAGGGCTAATGCACGCAGGGTGTATCCATCTTTCTTTCCCCCTACGAGGGTCCCTCATGGCGAAGGGGCAAAGAGGGCCTTGACTACTCATCTCCTCACAACACGATCTGATTAATCTGGCCAAGCCAAAAGTTCCAGGTCATTCCACTGGCTTTTTCACCCAGGGTAATCTCAATCACATACAACCTGGTGAGGCAGGATTGTCCTGAGGGAAGCAAGCTATATGCCTTTATACCTCACGGTTAAAAAAAAAAGGGTCGAGACGAGGGCTCCAAGGCACAGGATAGTATCCTGGTTTCACTTCCATAAAGTAACACTGGCAGCATCAAGGCCTTGAAGACGCGTAACTTGCACAGCTACCAGCCCTCTCCAAATACTCTTCTCATAAAAACCATGCGGCCAGGCTAATCCATTTGCTGACTTCCTCCGCATGACAATCTAGAGTCATGAACTGCACTTCCACCCGGGAGCTCTCTCTTAACCACAAGCACATAACGATTAAGCAGGTTCTTCAAGGAGGACATCAGAGTCCTAGATCTTGTTCATGTCCTCTAAACCCACAGGGATTGCTTCATCCCTAAATGTATCTTGAGCCGCCACTAGGGTTTCCGAGATCAGATAGGATAGCAACAAGTCGGGCAAAGTCAAGGCCGGTAACCCTTTGATACTGCCAGCATTACTCCACAATGACTTTGGATAGTAACTCCTCCCAATATTAAGTTTTTTCAGTATACACTTAACGCACTTCAGTACAGGCTTGCTATTATTCCACTAATGATTGTCAAAAGTCCCTTACGTTAAATATCCCCCAGAGTGATTCATGGTGCTCGTGTCAATGCCTTCTTGAAGTCGATGTAGTTGCAAGTAGTCCACAACCAAAGTCACAACAGCACTCTACAATGACTAAAAGCGATGGAGGGAACACAACCTGGTAGCCAAGACAGCATGCAAAAACCCCGCGCCATAGGTTCATCACGGGCCTTTAGCAATTCAGCAGGGGTTAACCGCAATAACCCGCTACTTATCACCTCTCACCTTGGAGATAGACATGCTAAATTTTTGTTTTGGTAGATGGTATCACTGTTGGGGGAATGATGCACGAATCCACTTGCATCCAGGCTAACTTTTTGGTGAATCAACCCAGCATAACTGCTTTATGTACTTAGCTCAAAATTCTTGCGCCCGAACACCATCTGAGATTATCTGGCCATACACTGAGCACACTGCAGTCGTCTGGGAGGAGGGATTGAAGTTCAGTTTCTCAGGGCTTGGTAGCAGGCTAAGAAATGGTCCCCCAACCTCCTTTACAAGATTCCTGATTTTTTGTTTCCCTTTAAACCTTATAGAGGACGAAAAACTAATACTATAACTTAAATTAGATGCTTTTCAAAATGTTCTGGAAGCAAATTC
>NW_023658332.1:7500-24477 GCF_015228065.2 Penaeus monodon
GCCCTCTCGGAGGTGAAAAGACCTGGCGCGGCACAATTATTATGGGTGGTATATCTACTACTGGACAGGCTGTGTCAATGGTCATCACCTCCAGGGTGTAGCCATAGCCATCTCCAGCTGATTTCAGCCTTGGTAGTTGAGGTAAAACGGTTGATGAGCATATCATGGCATTGACTCTGAAGCATGCTTTTGGGCTCATGTCTCTTCTTGCTGTGTATGCTTCAACCGATGTTTGCAACCTCGACCTGAAAGGGGCATTTTATACCAAAGTCACATGCTGTGATAAAACAATAGTCCCGGTTAGACATTCACATTGTTGTGGGCATCTTCAATACACGCATATCCAGTGTGATCAAGCTGGCTAAGAGATGTTGTTGGCCCCTATGGCTCAGGAGCTGATTCCCAGACACTAATAACAGTCTCTTTCTATGGAACTTTGCTAGGCCCCAGAGATGAGGATTTCTGGCTCCTGGTATCAGCACTTCCAATGCACATTGTTGGACACGGTATAGCAATATGGTTACTGTGGGCAAGAGATTGACCACATTCTTGTCAGCACTCGCTGGAGGATTCTTCAGAATTGCAGGGTTTACCGGAGTGACAAATTCTGTAGCACTAACCATTGGCTGGTAGTGGCTACGTACGGATCCACTTCCTTGTCCCTCCAGTGGCCATTCTAGGGTGTTTCACTTGGACAAACTGAGGGAGGAGTGTGCCTGAGCATTCGCCACAGCAGTCTCTGCTCAATTCACAGAACTTGAAAACCTAATGGACCCAGTTATTCTGTGGGAGTCCTTCAAGTGCAGAATGCTCGAAGCAGCACAGGAGTCCTTTGGCATACACCAAAGGGAAAGGCAGAATTTCCTCCCTGGAGACATTGGAGGCGCGCTGAAGTGGCTCAGCTGAATGGCAATCAGGGCTGGACACTGCTTAGAAGGGATGAGGAACAGTTCATCAGGAATCTTGCATGAGGAGATTGAAGGCCATTCTTGGTAAATGACCTTCGCCCCCCCCTACCAAAGCCCTCAGAAAACTGAACTCTAAGCCCTCCTCACAGATGACAGCAGTCTGATCTGTGGATGGACAGGTCATATCAGATCATGTTGGGGTTTGTGAATGTTGGGCTGAGTATTTCTAAGCAGCTGTACCCAGGTAGACCCTCCAACAGTTAGCTTGGATGCTAATTGTGCCAGACTCACCCATCAGCGAGGAATTTCCTACCCTAACTAAAGTTGGGATGGCAATTTCTAAGCTGAAGAGTGGGAAAGCCACAGGCAAATATGATATCCTGAAGTGCTAAAGGCTGCAGGTGTACCTATGGCATGGGGCTTGCATGCAGTCTTGCCTGCCATCTGGCAGTCTGGTTCCATTCCCCCTGACCTGATGTGGGGCGTGATCATCCTTCTCTGGAAGGGAAAGGGGATCGTTGGGACTGAAGCAACTACCGTAGTACTACTCTGCTCAGTATACCAGGCAAGATTTTCACCCACATTCTTCTGAAACGGATCCGTGACCACCTACTAAGTCACAGAGACCAGAGCAGTCTGGATTCACTCCTAGCAAGTCCAAATACAACAGTATCCTAGCACTTCAAGTGATTCAGTGCATCGAGAATCGCTATAGTAGATCCTTAGACTAAGGGGAATTTTGACACGGATTATTGGCCTAATAGTAAGCCTATATACTGCTACTGAAAGTGATGTAAAGTGTGGTGGGGGGCCTGTTAATTCAGGGGTGAGGCAAGGATGTGTCCTGCACCAACACTTTCCAACACCTGCATGGACTGGATAATGGGCAGAACTACTACCAAAGTCAGTGTGGAGCAACACTGGGCAAAATCAAGGTCCAGACCTTGACTTTGCCAATGATGTTTCTATTCCTATCTGATTCTGAGTGTGGTGAGGTCTATCGAACTTCTTCCTTGTTAATTCAGGGATGAGGCAAAGCCGTGTCCTTTCAACACCTACATGGACTGGATAATTGGTAGAGCTACTACCAAAGTCAGTGGGCAATATCTCAAGGTCTCAGACCTTGACTTGCCGACAATGGTGCTATCCTGTCTGAGTCTCTGGAATCTCTGATGGTGGCTCTTAATTCATTTAGCAATGAGGCAAAGCCCTTGGACCTTGAGGTCTGGACAAAATGCAAGATCAGGGCTTGTTAGGGGAGCCCATTCAGTTGATCCATGCTTGCAGTGAGGATGCTGAAGGGTCACAGAGAGCTTTGCATATCTTGGTAGTATAGTCCGGGTCTCTGGGTTGTTAGACCAAGAAGTCAGTAGATGGACTGGCCAGGCAGCATGGGGCCAGGAACTCGATCAGGAAGAGCATTTGGAGATGTCGGTTTACCTATGCAGAAAGACCAAGCTATGTGCCCTCAAGGCTTTTGTGAATAATTAGGTTCTTAGTAAAGGGGACTGGTTTAGTCTCGGATTGGATCAAAGCATAATTCAACCTCGTATATTTATGTAGGCTTCAAAAAATATACAATTTTTCCACAGAAAATTTCTTTTTTTTCCATATTTCACTTTTTCACAAAATTATAGAATTTTCAGTTTCACTTCCGATGTCACTCCCCTGCTTTCTTGACTCCTTTTCGGTTTCACACTAACGGGGACGGATATGAAACGGGAGAAGGAAGGCGCCTCTCCTGTCCGGGTCCTTGACAGAAGTAGGTCCCTATACAGTGACAATGAATCTCGATTTTGTGGCTTGGCCAAGGTGGCCATGTCATGGATGGCCACATCACGAACTTTTCCTCGCCACTGAATGAGATTGAACAACTGGACACCCACAACTATCTACGGTCCGAATTAAAAGTCGCCTGCTTATTTCTCACACAACATACATCTCCCTAATATCTTCCATTAGCAATCTTTTATTTATGTTATCGGAAATGTCATTTCTCCCCAGCCTTTATACTGCCAGTTTTGCCCTTATGGGAGAAAACCCCTGGATGCTATCTAGTGCCTTTGGAGTCTCGTCCTGATACCTTTTGTAACAAGTCTCTTCGTCGGATCATGGGTACAGTTGGCAAGACCATGTGTCCAACCATGAGAATGGCATGGGACCTGTTACTTGCATAATCTGGAATTGCCGGGCAAGGTTATGGGTACCTAGGTCGTTTCCCTGTGGATGACCTTGCCCATCAGGTTTTTTCTCTGCGAGACAACGCTGGGTGCCCTAGGAAGCCATGGCTTGAGAGCTTGACCATACATGTCGCGAGGAGTCAGAGATGGGCCGAGGGCCTGCCTGGAGACACCCCATGAGGGACCCTCGTGGCTGGAAGCTTTTGAGAATATGGTTTGAGATTAAACGTTGACACCGTTATTGGTTATCGTAGTTGCGCTGCAGCGACCAGCTACGCCATTTCCAATTGTCCTATTTAAAGAAAAATTAGGGCATTTTAAACAATGACGTTGGAAAAAATATGTTTCCTATCTGTTTTATATTGTCAGGGAAAATAACGGCGAAATATAGCAAGCCAGTCACAGACATTCTACAAATGTGAGCATTCCTTTCACAGTAAAACGAATATTACACATGCATTATCAGAAAAAATGCATTTCTATGCACCATGGGTATGTCATTTGGAATAAGGGGAACTGTGTTTTGCAACTGAAATTTCTCCATCAGTCAAACGCTTCAAACGGCTTTCATTCGTAATAGTTTGGTTATTACTACTATTACAAAGGGTGGCCACTTGGTGGTTTAGTTTACCAGGGGGGTACAGAAAACTAATTACCGCAAAGTATCTAGTTACCAGGGGTGGTCACGCGGAGGCACTTCGGGTATTACTGATGTGGTCATGGTGCACTCGGTGGGGCATTAATAAATCCCACCAAGCCAAAGGAAATGATTATAGGCGGTATAGAACGCCTTTGCATCCAAGTTGCTGATTAAAGAAGTCTCAATCACACACAACCCAACACACACACACACACACAACACACACACACACACACACACACACCACACACACACACACACACACAACATATATATATTATATATATATATAATATAATAATATATATATATATAATATATATATACATATATGTAAAGTATATTATATATATTGTATATATATATATATTTTATATATATATATATATATTATATATATTGTTACGAAACCGCCTCGTCTCTCTGCCACCAACACAAGGCAGGCTAGGCAGACGACGAGCTATCCACAGGGTCGTGAACACTGAACAGCTCCAAGAGGCACCCAGCACCACAGCGTCCAGAACACCCGAAGGGAATGCCAGATGGCGAGGCAGGGCCCCGAAATAAACACAAAATGACAGTTTCCTTTATTTACACAAGCTATTTACCCGTACACTTTTCTATAGGCACAATACAGGGGAAACCAGCATGTCACACTGACGATAAGTTTAACAGGGCAACCAAAATTTTATCAGGTCCAAGGGCACACAGAGTTTTCACAGGAGAGCCCCCAAACCCCCGTCTCTCTTTTGGTTTTGTTCCTCGCTCCTCCGCTCACAGCAGTTGCTCTGTTTTCCCCAGGTCCCTTTAGTTAACACATGCCCAGGGCATCCTTTCAAAGACCCCTGGCGTAGCAATTGCATATTTAATGTATAGATTATATATTATTATTATATATATATATATATTTTATATATATTATATATATATAAATACATATAGTAAAATTTTTAAAATTTTAAATATATAATATATATATATATAATATATAATAGATAATATATAATAATTTTTTATATATATAAATATTTGTTGTGTGGTGGGTTGGTGGTGTGTGTGTGTGTGTGTGTGTGTGTTTTTTGCATATACATTATATATATAATATAAAATTATAAAATTATATTAAAAAATATATATATATAAAATATTTTTTGTTTGTCCCCCCCCCCCCCCCCCCCTGTTTTTTTTTTTTTTTTTTTTTTTTTTTTTTTTTTTTTTTTTTTTTTTTCATATAGATAATATATTATAATTTATAATATATATTAATATATATATTATTTATATATATATATTATAATGTAAAATGATATTGTACCCCCTTTTTTTAAAAAACCCCATTTTAAAATAAGGGAAAACCCAAAACAACCAACTGGCACAAAAACAAACCAAAAAACATGGGGCCCCGCTCCTTAAGACCTTTTTTTGTACTATAAATTTTTTCCCCTTTTAATTATTGTGGTTTTGGTGTGGTTTGTTTGTGTTGGTGTTGGGTTGTTGTTGGGGCTGTTTTGTGTTTTTTGGTGTGTTGGTTTTTGTGGGTTTGGGGTGTGGGGTGTGGGTTTGGGTGTTAGTGTTACGTTGTATATCCTTTTGTTTTTTTAAAAAAAACACTTATGTAAAATAAAAATATATATATATATTTTATATATATATATATAATATAATATATATTATATACTTTTACATAATGTATAATATTATTATATAATATAATATATATTTTATATATATATTATAAATTACTCACAGTAAAAGGGAATATTATATATATTATATATATATATATATATTAAATATTTTATATATATATATAATATTAATTTTATTGTGTGTGTTTGTGTGTGTGTGTGTTGTGTGTGTGTTGTGTGTGTGTGTGGTGTGTGTGGTTGTTTGTGATTGAGACTTCTTTAATCAGAAACTTGGAGCAAAGGCTTTCTAAAACCGCCTCATAATCTTTCCTTTGGTTTGGTAGGTTTTTTATTTAATGCCCCACCGAGTGCACCAGACCACATAAATAAAACCTGAGGCCCCGCGTGACCCCCCATGGAATAGATACCATTTCGGTAATAGTTTTTGTACCCCGGAATCTAATCCACCAAATGGGAACACCTTTGAAAAGTAGAATAACCAAATATTTCGAATGAAAGCCGTTTGAAGCGTTGAAATGATGGAAAATTTTATGCAAAACACGTTCCCTTAATTCCAAAAAACCACCCATGGGCATAACTGCATTTTTTTTGATAATGCATGTGTAATATTCGTATACTGTGAAAGGAATGCCACATTTGTAGAATGTCTGTGTGCTTGAATTTTTGCCGTTATTTTCCCCGACAATATAAAACAGATAGGAAACATATTTTTTAAAACATTTTTTAAAAAGCGTATTTTTTCTTTAAAAAAAGGACAATTGGAAATGGCGTAAGCGGGCGCTCAGCGCAACTACGAAACCAAAAACGGTGTAACGTTTAAACTCAAACCAATATTCTACAAAGTTCCAGCCACGAGGGTCCCTCATGGCGTGTCTCCAGGCAGGGCCCTCGGCCATCCTTTTACCCTCGCGACTGTATGGTGAGCTGCCAAACCCTGGCTTCCTAGGGCCCCAGCGTTGTCTCGCAGAGAAACAATGAGGGCAAGGTCATCCACAGGGAAACGCCCAGGTACCCCTATAGCCTTGCTGGCAATTTCCAGTTTTGCAAGTAAAGGCCCCATGCCAGTCTCAGGGTTGGGACAATGGTCTTCCCAATGTACCCATGTCCGACAAAGGCTTGTTACAAAAGGTACAGGACGAGACTCCAAGGGCACTAGATAGCTCCATTTTGCCCCATGGGGCAAAACTGGAGTATCAAGGCTGGGGAAAAAAAAATGAAAATTTCCGATAACATAAAAAAAGATTGCTAATGGAAGATATTAGGGGATGTATGTTGGTGAAAAAATAAGCAGGCGATTTTTAATTTGGGCCCGTAGATAGTTGTGGTGTCCAGTTGTTCAATTTCATTCAGTGGCGGGGAAAAAAAGGTTCGTGATGGGGCCATCCATGCCCAGGGCCCCCTTTGGCCCAAGCCAAAAAATCGAGATTCATTGTCACGATAGGCCCCTACTTCTGTCAAGGACTGGACGGAGAGGCCCTCCTTCTCCGTTTCATACCCGTCCTTTTGGTAAAACCCAGAAAGGAGTCAACGAAAGCGGGGGGGGTGACATGGGAAGTAAAAACTAAAAATTCTAAATTTTTGAAAAAGTGAAATATGGAAAATAAAAAAATTTTATCTGTGAGAAATATTGTATATTTTTTGAAGCTACAAAATAAACGGGGTTTAAATTATGCTTTGATCCAACCCGAGACTAACATCCTATTACTAAAAACCTAATTATTCACAAAAGCCTTGAGGAACATAGCTTGGTCTTTTGCATGGGTCCGAATCTCCAAATGTCTTCCTGATCGGTTCAGGTCAGCTCCCTGGCCACCCATCTATGACTTTTTGGTCAACAACCAGAGACCTGGATAACTACCAAGATATGCAAAGCTCTCTGTGATTCAGCATCCTCACTGCAAGCAGGATCAACTGAAGGGCTCCCCTAAAAAGCCCTGAATTTTGTTTTTGTCCAACCTAAGGCCCAAGGGGCTTTGCCTCTTGCTAAAAAATTTAAGGCCACCATCAGAGATTCCAGAGACTCAGACGGATGCACATTGTCGAAAAAGTCAAGGTCTGAGACCTTGAGAATTTTGCCCACGATTTGGGTAGTGCTCTACCAATTATCCAGCCATGTGGGGTTTTGAAAGGAAGGGCTTTGCCTCATCCTAAATTTAAAACAGGAAGAAGTTCGATAACCTCACCACCTAGAATCAGATAGGATAGAAAAAATCATTGGAAAAAAGTGGTCTGAGACCTTGTTTTTGCCCAGTGTTGCCACACGACTTTGGGTAGTATTTCCCCTTTACCCAGTCCATCAGGTTTTGGAAAGTGTTGGGCAAGGACACACCCTTGCCTCACCCCTAAATTAACAGGCCCCCCACCACACTTTTACATCACTTTTCAGTAGCATAAAAGGGGCTTACTATTAGGCCAAAAATCCGTGTCAAAATTTCCCCCTTTAGCTAAGGATCTACTATAGCGATTCTCGGCACTGAATCACTTAAGTTTTAGGATACTTTTATTGTGGACTTGCTGGGAGTGAACCCAGACTGTCTGGTCTCGGGTTTAGTAGGTGGCCGGCCCGTTTCAGAAGAAGTGGGTGAAATCTTGCCTGTATAGAGCAGAGTTAGATACGGTAGTTGTTTCAGCCCCAAACGATCCCCTTTCCCTTCCAGAGAAGGATGTCACGCCCCAATGGTCAGGGGAATGGGAACCAGACTGCCCGTGGGGGCAAGACTGCATGCAAGCCCCATGCCATAGGTACAACCTGAGCCTTAGCACTTCAGGGGTATCATATTTGCCCGTGGCTTTTCCCCCTCTTTAGCTTAGAAATTTCCATCCCCAAATTTAGTTGGGTAGGAAAATTTCCCCGCGATGGGTGAGTCTGGCACAATTAGCATCCAAAACAACGTTGGGGGGGTTTTACCTGGTACAGCTGCTTAGAATACTCGCCCAAAACATTTTACAACCCCAACATGATCGATTGACCTGTCCCTCCACAGATCGATGCTGTCATTGTGAGGAGGGCTTAGAGTTCATTTTCTGAGGGGGTGGGGGGGGGCGAAGGGCATTTTCCGAAATGGCCTTCAATCTCCTCAGCAAGATTCCCGATGAAACGTTTTCATCCCTTCTAAGCATGTCCCGCCCCCATTGCCATTCGCTGAGCCCCTTTGCGGCCCAATGTCTCCAGGGAAGGAAAAATTTTGCCTTTCCCTTTTGGTTATGCCCAAAAGGACTCCTGTGCTGCTTCGAGCATTTTGCCTTGAAGGACTCCCCCAGAATAACTGGGGCCCTTAGGTTTTCAAGTTTTTGAATCGATCAGAGAGCTGTGGCGAATGGGTCAGGCACACCCCTCCCTCAGTTTTTCCAAGTGAAACACCCTAGAATGGCCACTGGGGGGACAAGGGAAATGGATCGTACGGTAGCCACTACCAGCCTATGGTCGTTACAGAACTCGTCACTCAGTAAAACCCCGCAATTCTGAAGATCCTCCCGCGAGTGCTGACAAGAAGTGGTCAAACTTCTTGCCCACAGAACCTATTTCTATACCTTCCAACAATGGATTGGGGTGCTGATACCAGGAGCCAGAAACCTCATCTCTGGGGGCCCAGCAAAGTTTCCCTAGAAAAGACTGTTTTTAGTTGCTGGGGAAAATCCTTTTTGCATAGGGGCCCAAAAAAATCTCTTAGCGCTTTATCAAAAAACTAATGGTATTGAAGATGCCCACAACAATGTGAATGTCTAACCCGGGGGAATTTTTTATCAAATGTGACTTTTTTATAAAATGTTTTTCAGGCGAGGGTTTTCAAACATCGGTGGAAGCATACACAGCAAAAGAGACATGAAGCCCAAAAAAATGCTTCAGAGTCAATGCCATGTATGCCATCAACCGGTTTTACCTCAACTACCCAAAGGGGTAAAAACAGCTGGAGTGGCTATGGGTACCCCTGGAGTGAGACCCTTTACACAGCCTGTAGTAGTAATTACCCACCCATAATAATTGTGCCGCTGCCAGGGCTTTTCATCCGAGAGGGCAGCCACCTCAATTCCCAACCCCCTTCTTCCCTCTAAGCAGAGGAATGCTCGTCCTGCCCCAAGGACTGGGGTGCTCCAACGCCAACCCCGGGGAGCTCGTCTGAGCTTAAGCCCCGGGTGGTTTCCCCCTTTCCACTCCCGCTAACACTGCCCCCCAATAAAGGGGGTCGGGAGGCTGTGGGGCCCAATTTCCACCGTTGGGTCCCTTGGGGTTTTTGCCCCACAGGCTTCATACTGGGGGCGCCTGCCAGGGTGCTGCTGGAAGGGAATCTCGTTCCATCCTGTGCCCAACATTTACCCTCCCAATGAGACCCACAACCGCCCACTTTATGGGAAGGGACAGGATCCCCCCCCCAACTATCTTTTTTTTTTGATACTGCAGGTGATTTTCTGGGGGGAGGGGGATAGCAAGGCCCCGCTCCCCTGAGCCGCCAAAATCCAGGGGGCTGGGGGCAGGGTTGGGAGGAGACAGGCATGTCCACAGTTTTAAATTTTGGGGCTGCAAAGTGACCATTTTTTATGGGGGGCCAGGAGGTTTGCAGAATCTCGTGATGGGGGAGCCCCTTTTGCAGAGTGCTCCCTTTTTTGCACAAGGTTGCCAGCGGTGGGGCTGCAAAACGGAAGGATGCAAGCATTTAAACTATCTAGGCTACCACACCATCGCCTCACATCACCTTGAGAGGCAGCCCCATATATATATATATAATAATAATATTAAATTTATATAATATAATTATATATATAAATTTTAATATACACACCACCACACACACCAAGATAAATAAATAAATAAATAAATAAATAAATAAATAATATATATATATATATATATTATAATATATAAATTTTAAAATTTATATATATAATTATATATATAAAATTATACAAACACACACACACAAAAAATATATATAATATATATAAATTTTTTTTTTTTAATTTTATTATATAATATATATATAATTATAATATATTACACACACACACACACACACATAAATATTATATAAATAATATATATAATAAAAAATATATATATATTATATAATATATATATATATATATGTATTTTTATATTAGGGATAGTATATACATATATATATTATATACAGTATAACATATAAGTATATGGGATTAATATATATTTTTAGATACTATATATATATATTTATATATATATATAATATATTATAGTATATTATATATTTATTTATTTATATATGTGTGTGTGTGTGTGTGTGGGTTTGGGGTGTGTGGTGTGGTGTGTGTGTGTTGTGTGTGTGTGTTTGTGGGAGTTTCCCTTAAAATTTTTAAATGTAGAAAAAAAATAATTTTTAAAAAACATGATATAATCCATACACTCTGTAAATGAATTTCTTGGGGTTTCACCAGCTTCTCGCTCCTGGTGGGTTTCCCAGGGAAAAATACTCGCTGATGAACACTTACGCTAACGGGGCTTATAAGAGGTTGGAATGCACACTTTTTTAAATTCCTTACAAATATGGTATTTTCTACTATTTATTTCAATTATGTTTCCTTAAGTTTTGGTTTTTCCCTGTTTTTCAAAAGCCTTTCATTGGGCGGTTCCCTGTCTCTCGTCTCTCGTGTGTAAAATAAGGGGGGGAGAAAATGTCCTTTCAAGCTATTTAGTATCCCCAAATAAAAACAAACAACTATGGCTTGAAAGGGGATTTAGTATTTAAGAAGAGGAAACGTTAGTTATAAATGAAGTATGGGCAACCAACAAAACCCCACAACACCACACACACACAACACCACCACCAACACACACACACACACACACCACACACACATAATATATATATATATTATATATATTTTTATATATATATATATACGTACAACCCCAACACCACACACAAACCCCCACACACACACACCCCCACACACACACATATATATTATATATATATATATATAAATTAATATTATATTATGTGTGTGTATGTGTGTGTGGTGTGTGTGTGGGTGTGTGTGTGTGTGTGTGTGTGTGTGTGTGGTGTGTGTGTGTGTGGTTAACGTATATACATATAAACAATATATTATATATATATATATATATATATAATTAAAATATGCTATATTATATATGAATATAAAATATATACCACACACACACAACACACACACACCCACCACACACACCACACACACACCAAAAACACACACATATATATATTTTTTTTAACGGGAGGTTCATGTTGAGCGGCCCTGGTCACAGCATATAATTTAATTTTAGTTTTCATGTTGTTTAGCCTTGGGGTGAGTACGGGTAGGGTCCCAGTTCCTTTCCACGGAGAGTGCCGGTGGTACCTTTTTTGGTAAATATTCTCTCTTTTTATCCGGGCTTGGGGCCAGCACTTACTTGGGCTGGCTTGGCCCCCCAGTGGTAGGTAGGCAATCAAGGTGAGTTCCCTTTCCCAACGGCCGGCGGTGACTCGAACCCTCGATTCAGATTGCCGTCGTGACGTCTTGAGTAAAGCTCAACCATTCGGCCACCCGGCCGACGTCAGGGGGCTTCCATGATTTTTTTTAGAATTTAGGGCGGGGGTTTTGCCTTTGCCTCCCCCCAGTGTTTTTATCGAGTCCCCCTCTCTATTTACCCGGGACTGAAGTGGCTTTGGGCCTCCATTTGGGTAGGGAGGCAATCGAGGGGAAGTTTCCTTGCCTATAAAGGGAAAAAACGCGGCGGCGGGGACCGAACCCCCGAACTCAGATTGCCGTCTGACAGTTTTAGTCCGACGCTCTAACCCTTTGGCACCGGGCCCCCACACACACCCACACCCCCACACACACACCACACACACACACAACACCCACCACACACACACCACACACACACACACACCAACCCCAAACCCACCACACAAACACCAAAACAACAACAACACAAACACACCACCAACCACACACACACACACACCCACACCACAAACCACACACACACACACACACCCACAACAAAATTTTAAAATATGTATATATTGATATTATTTTATACATTATATAAATATATATATATAATTATATATATTCTATAATATTTATATATATCGTCTATCTATCTATCTTAATTATATATACATATATTTGTGTTTTTATAAAAAAGTTATATATGTGTAGTAAAAATAATATATAAATTATATATATATTAATGTATTTTTAAAATAAAATTTTATATAAATATATAATTATATATATTAAATTAAAAAAAATTATTATGATTTAATTTTATTTATATAATATATAATATATATATTATATATATAATAAAAAAAATAATAAAAATATATTATATATTAAATATAAAATAATTTTATATTATATAATTTATATTTTATTTAAATATATATATAAATTATATTTTTTATATATTTTTTATTATTTATTATATATATATATATATATATTATATAAAATAATTTCTTTCCTTCTATTTACTTTTTTTTTTTTTTATATATATAATATTTTATATACATATATTTGTTTTTATAAAAAAAGTATATAAAAGTGTTACTATTTTATATTATATTATATATATTATATATATTATATATATATATATATATAGATAAAAGATAATAGATAATAGATATAGATATATTTGTATTATATAGGCGTACTTTTTTTTATATATCTATATATGTAAAAACCACATTCTTATTCATTTTTATTGAAACTTGTTGATAATTCTTCCATGAAATTTTTTTATTTTAAGGAATCCGATGATTTTAGTAATCTTTTCCCAATTAATTGCAAAAGATAAAAATTTCAAGGATAAAAATCCATTTGGAAACTTCAAGGCCCAATCACCTTATTTATTGCAAATATATAATATTTTTTTTTTTTCTTTTTTTTTAACCATTATTATTTCCAAACCTTTTCAAAAAAAAATGTAGTATAAGATATCGCACAAATAAATCACCCCGAAAAGCCCAAAGAGAGTGCACTGTGAGTAGCTAGATACAGAATTACTTGTAGAATTTCTCGATATTTTTAACTTTGCAGAAGTAAAATAAGATTCCCTCTTTTATTTTTGTAACTAAGGGACCTAATTATTAAAGTCATTAGAAAACTCTTGGGGAAAAAAACAATTTATTCTTTTTGTTCAATAGGTTTTGGGGTGTCATTAGTAAAGCTTTACTTCTAAAAGTAAAGAAATGTGCTTTTGGATTTTGAGTTAACTGTTTTTAACAGCCAGATCTGTAGCTTTACAGGGCATATTTAAACCCTAATGATAAAAATGAGGGTACAGAGGGGATGATATTTCTGTCATCGCATGCAGTATGAAATTTGAAAAAAAGGGTATAAGTATCTTAATCTACAAAGGAATAAAACTTCGCCCCCGAATGGAACCTTTGTATTCTGTTTCCATAATTTTCCCAAAATCTGAAATAAGATACTGTGGCTTTTGTCCAAGTAGCTTGATAAAAATTTCCAGTTTGTCAGGGGCCATGGAAAAAAGTAAAATTGCTTTTTGAGTAGACTTCTAAAACAAACCGAGATAAAGTGTCATTTTTCCATCATAAAGATGGCATTATTTTGGTAAAAAGATTTACGAATACAAATTTACTAATACTTAATTTTAAAAAATGGTGTAGGTTACCTTTTGCAATCTTTTTTTTAAAGGGGATTATCCAGAAACATGAGCTTTTTGTCATCAGAAAAAGTGAAGCGTTTTCTGGAAGGGGTTTGATTTTAACGTTAAAATATACCCCTTGCCTGGAGAGGATTTTTTTTTAGATATAGGGTAATATCATAAGCTCTGCTTCTGTAATTACCTAACTGGTAAATATTTTTAATTCCGTCAACGAGAAAACAAAAAAAGTCATGGCGCAGTGTTTAGCTGTTCGCCAAGTTTTGATTCTGCAGCAGAGAAATATTCATTTATCTGATTAGCTACTTTTGAATGTTAGTGGAATTTGTTCTGATTTTTTTCCCCTGTTCAAAATTTTGTTAACAACTCCATCGACATTTACTATGCCTGCATTCTCTTTCAAAAAAATACTTACTAGGTTACAGTGCATGTCCAGGGTCAGAGGCTATATGTCATTTTTCTTCTTTCCTGTTTTTATGTTTTATTTTTTTTAAAATTTCACTAGTGATACAAGATTAGTTAACATGCTTGTTTTTTTAAATTTTCCCTTGATTGATTTTATTGTATTATCATTATATTTTTATATAAAAATTGTACCAAAAAATAGTTGTTTAAACTGGAATTCTCTAGTTATTTATCTCATTTGAAAGCGTGGTGGGACGAGATGGGGAAAATGCTCTATGTCAAAGTACTTAATGTCTTTATTATGAATCTCATTTATCCAGATGTGGTTCTAGTGTGGTAGCAGATGTAGTAGTTACTCTTTTGCTTCGTGTGACACCAAAAGATCATTTTACTATTAAATAGACCAAAAAATTCTTGTGTGGTTCCGAACTTTTTCTATTGAGATTTAGATTAAAATCCCCAGTTTTCTGTACAGAATTTGCTTCCAGAACATTTGAAAATAGCAATCTAATTTAAGTTTTAGTATTAGTTTTCGTCCTCTATAAGGATTAAGGAACAATAAATCAGGAATCTTGTAAAAGGAGGTTGGGGGGCCATTTTTTAGGGCCCGCCTACCCAAACCCCGAGAAAATGAACTTCAATCCCCCCTCCCAGACGACTGCAGTGTGCTCAGTGTATGGCCAGATAATCTCAGATGGTGTTCGGGGGCAAGAATGTTGAGCTAAGTACATAAAGCAGTTATGCTGGGTTGATTCACCAACAGTTAGCCTGGATGCAAGTGGATTCGTGCATCAGTTCCCCCAACAGTGATGAACCATCTACCAAAACTAAAATTAGCATGTCTATCTCCAAGGTGAGAGGTGATAAGTAGGGGTTTTTTTGCGGTACCCCTGCTGAATGCTAAAGGATCGTGATGAACCTATGGCGCAGGGTTTGCATGCTGTCTTGGCTACCAGGTTGTGTTCACCCATCGCTTTTAGTCATTGTAGAGTGCTGTTGGGGACTTTGGTTGTGGACTACTTGCAACCTACATCGATTTCAGAAGGCATTGACACAGAGCACCATGAATCACTTGGGATATTTAGACGTAAGGGATTTTTGACATCATTAGGGAATAATTAGCAAGCCTGTACTGAAGTGCTGTTAAGTGTATACTGAATAACTTAATATTGGGAGGAGTTACTATCCAAAGTCATTGTGGAGTAATGCTGGGCAGTATCAAGGTTACCGGCCTTGACTTTCCGACTTGTTGCTATCCTATCTGAGTCTCTGGAAACCCTAGTGGCGGCTCAAGATACATTTGGGGATGAAGCAAATCCCTGTTGGTTTAGAGGACAGAAACAAGACTAGGACCTGATGTCCTCCTTGAAGAACCCTGCTTAATCGTTATGTGTTGTGGTTAAGGGAGAGAGCTCCCGTGGAAGTGCAGTTCATGACTCTAGATTGTCATGCGAGGAAGTCAGCAAATGGATTAGCCTGGCCGCATGGTTTATGAGAAGAGTATTTGGAGATGCTGGTAGCTGTGCAAGTTACGCGTCTTCAAGGCCTTGATGCTGCCAGTGTTACTTTATGGAAGTGAAACCAGGATACTATCCTGTGCCTTGGAGTCTCGTCTCGATCCGTTTTTAACGTGAGGTATAAAGGGATATAGGCTTGCTTCCCTCAGGACAATCCTGCTCACCAGGTTGTATGTTTATTTAGATACCTGGGTGGAAAAAGCCAGTGGAATGACCTGGAACTCTTGGCTTGGCCAGATTAATCAGATCTGTTTTGAGGAGATAGAGATGAGTCAAGCCCTCTTTTTCCGGTTCGCCATGAGGGACCCTCGTAGGAGGAAAGAAAGATGGATACACCCTGCGTGCATTTGCCTTATTGACTGAATGATATACATAGGATGGGATAGACAGATTCCACTCTGTGGTAGAAAAAATCATATTTCCGACAATAAGTCCGATATGCGAAGTTAGCCTCGCCCAGGTATGCCCATGAGGGGAGCCCGGCCTGTGTCGACAATGCCGACTCGCTTACGTGTGTTAGCTGGGCGACTCGGCTGAACCGAGTCCTTACCCACCGTGGTGCCCAGCCACAGCAGTAACCTCCCGGCGACAGTTTCAACTTCTCGCGCCTGGGCGGGGCGCAAACCGGGCCGGGCCCCTCGGATGAGAGGCCGACACGTTACCACTGTACTAACCCTGAGGCTTTGCCGACAGGTAGTGGTCTGCAGTGTGTAGAAATTTGAATACTTTTGAATTTTTTGGTACCCCAAAAATTCAAAGAGATTCGGGGAGGACTGTGTTCCAGCATGGTTTCTGCCATCAGAGAGGTTACAAGAAACGTATTGGCTAACTATTTTGCGATGATAGCAGCATATACTACTATTAAAGACAGTGAAATCTATTTAGTCTGTTTAAATCTATGCTTGACATTTAATAGGGAAAAATTGCATTTAAAATAGACAGCCAGGCTAAGTTGACTTGATTAACTACTTATTAAGAATTTTTGTAAACCCCTTATATTTACACAGATAGGTAAACCAGAACTTCAGCAATTTTGTTAGATA
>NW_023658333.1:0-20000 GCF_015228065.2 Penaeus monodon
TCATTGTTTGTTTTTTCTAACTTGCCCAGCCTTTTGCCATTTTCTCCCCTGGGTTTCCTTTAAAACTTTAGCCAAAGAAGACTGTAGGGCCCCTACAAAAGGTAAACCCTTTACACCATACAAAAAAATGGTGGAAGTGGTCCAGGACTTTTCATTTTGGGAAGCAATTTTTTTCTTGTTACACAATAGTTTTCACTCTCCTTACCCGAGTTTTGCAACTATAAAAAAAACCACAATATGCTCGTTCCCCATTCCAAACTCCTATTCCGTTCACAATTTTTAAAAAGAACCCATGATATAAGGGATACTAAGATTTTGGATACATCAGCACTGGTGCTTGTGAGTGGGTTCCCTTTTAGTTGATTGAAGCCCTTTTTTTATTCCTGATTCACATGCCATGACTTGATGCGAAAGGGGTGGCAATCCAGGCAAAAAATTTTTTTTTTACAAACCTTCTAAAACTATGTACAGAAACCCAAGGAAGCTGCGCATTTCTCCTTTATCCTTTGGGGTTTTGGCCATTTCTTGTACAACCCCCCTACCAAAACCCTTTAAAACCGGGGGTTTTTTTTTCACCCCCAAAATAGCCTGCTCCCTACATGGTAAAAAAGGAAAAAGGCAAACACGTCCCGGGAAAAAACACACAAAATTTAAAACTAGCCCCGCCTTTTAAAAGCCCTTTAAAAACCACCTCTGCCCTTTTTAAGTCTTTCTCAAAAGTTACCCATTACCCCAATTTAAAAATTTTCTAAAAAAATGAATGCTGATTTTCCACTGTGCCCTCTGGGAAAGCATTCCCTAAAAAAATGGGTTTAAATATGGCAAGCGAAATTTCATAAAACCCGATGGCCTAATTTTTAAAAAGCCCTTAAATCCCTTTTACCAAATGAAAATGCCTTTTTTACCTTATCCTCCTCAGCCATTTTTCCAACCCCACATTTTTAAATCGAACAAAACACTAAACCCCCTGCTGCCCTCAAGCATGTTCATCCACACGTGGCGTGGAAGCATCCTTTAAAGGTCCAAAAAAATCATTAACGGGCCCCGTAATCCCCCACAGAAAGGGGTCTGGAAACCCCTCCCCTTTTTCCTTTTCAAGACCAAAAAGCCCCAATGACCAGTGGCTGCTTGACTTCCCCAGTGACCCCTGTGCCTGTATCTCTCCAAATCTTCCCTTTCCAAACACGCTTCTAAAATGGGATATACACTGGGGGAAATTTAAACGGGGGTGACTTCTACCCGTATTTATTATTTTTCACTAGGTCCTATAAAAGCCAACATCCAATCCCCTGTCAAAAAAAAAAAAGTAGCCTACAAAAAACACAAAAACGTCTCAAAATTTTTCAGCCCTGGTCCCCTGTAAAGCCTTGGAAAACTCCCCTGCACAAGTCTTTCAGTGGGAACACGTCAGTCCTTACCTTTAAACTGCCTCAAACCCCTATATTGTTTACAAAAAACATTCTATATGCTAATGTTGGCCCCTTTCACCCGTTGTCTATTGTAAAAAAACATGGTTTCTAATGAAATGGGAACCCTTGACCTAAAGGTTTAGCTGCTGTTGTCTAAGCTCCCGCAACAAATTTAAAAGGGGGGGCCCCGGGCAGTTGGCGACTGGCATGCCCCTTCCTCCAGCCTCCCCTTGGGTTTTCCCCCGATTTCTTCGGGCAAAATTCTTTTGACCCGGGTTGGGCCCCGGTTTTCCCCCCAACTCCAACACAAAAAAGGTTTTGGGGGTTGGTATCCCCAAACCACAAATTTTAATTTGATTTTGTCTTAGCCCCTGGGGGGATAAATTTCTTACGGTGACCTTGCTGACCCCATCTCCAACATTTTTCCCTCGAATTTTGTCCTAAGGGGGACCCGCTTGGGGTTTCCACCTCACCAAACATGCCTAGCTCTGAGACCTTGCTAGAAAATCTTGGGGACACCTACATTATACTTCCGTTGGGCCCCTCTCCTAATGCCCCGTACCTAGTACAAAGGGGCCCCTTTACTAAACTTACAGTTGTTGATCTTTGCAAAGTATCCCAAAATTATCCCTCAGCAGAACCCGACACAGATCTTTATTTGCCCTGGGGTAAGCCAACCAAACTCTTACCCCCATGTCCCCTTTTCCCCCGGGCCCCAAATCTGGCTCGGAAAAGCCCTTTGGCCCGGTGTTGGTGCCCCAAATCTTTGTTCCAGGGCCGCTTGATAGGGTGAGTATGTTGCCCCCCCTGTGTTGGTTGGGTAGGTATCCCTAATTTTCCCACATCTTGGGCCCTAGACTTTTACCAGTTACCTTTCCCTTTTCCTGCTCATCCCAGTCTTGTGGGCCCCCGGGGCCCAATTTCTTTTGAATTGTGCCGAAAAGGACTCCCGGTTTACAAATTTGACCATTTTAAAAATTTTTTGTTTTTTCCCTTTTTGGGCTTTTTTGTTTTCTATTTGGGAAAGTAGTGAAGGTTTAGGGGGGCTCGGGGGGGGGTCCGAGTCCCCATGGGTGGGCTGTTCCCCTCAGGCTTTCACCACGTCAAATCAAGCGGGGCCCCTGGCCCTCGCTCACTTGCCTCCCCCCCATTCCAACTTCCCCTTGTAGTCCCATTACCGCTATTTTATCGCCTTTTTCCACTCCCTAGTGCTTTTTCCTTCATTTCTTCTTTGTTTCCCTAATTTCTTCTTTGGCCCTCTTTTGGGCCCTTTTTTCTATTAGTTACTTCCAAATCCCTTCCTCATAAATGCCCGCTCTGCTCCCACACAATTTAAGCCTCACTGGGTGTCATCTACCCCCAGTGTTTTTTGGTCTTTTCCCTGAATTTTACTAAATTTTCCCCACGGAAACCTTTTACTTCCCGGGGAATCTCGATCCCTCTGCTTCTCCAAAGACATGCTCTGGTTTTTCCATTATCTGGGTTCCCCGCTCCTACACTCCCCCCCTCAAAAGCATTCATCTCTTTTTCCAAATTTTGCCCTGTCGTTGCCCCTATCCCGCCCCGCACTTTTTCTTACTGCTCTTAAAATTCTCTCACTGCCCCACTTTCCCTTCTCCTAAACCTTCCCGGATAGCCACCATGAAATCTCGAGCCCAAAACTCGTCACCTCGCCAAACCCTTTTATTTCACAAGTTCACTATTATTCTTTTAAAACTAATGTGGTCCCCCTTTCCCGACACCAAAATTTTTGCCCAAAATTCCCCCTTGCAACAGCGTGGGTGGGTGAGGGAAAAATATGGCAAATTTCTCTATTTTTCTTTTAAATTTTTCCCCGTTAAAAACTCACACACGGGAAAACCCGTCAGTCAGAAACCCCCCACTGCTGCAGGCGCCCATCCGTTCAAAAATCCCCTATTTAAATTTTTTTTTCCCTTTTTGGGGCCCCCTTTTTCCGTCTAAAAAAAAATGCTACACATCCGATCGCCAAAAAAGGGGGTTCACAAAAACTACACAAAAAAAACACACAAAACACACACACACCCCCAAAACCCCAAAACACCCCAAACACACACACAAACACAACCCCCAACACACACAACACCCACAACCCCCCAAAAACCACTCAGGGGGAAAAATGAAAACAAAAAAAAGACGGGGGGAGGGGAAACGCAAACAAGCAAAGGTCTTATAGGGAAAACGGGACTTGCATTAATACCCCGCCCCTGCCCCCAATAAAGAAAAAGCTGAGAGTTTTTTTTTTTTCTTTTTTGGGGGGGGAAAGGGGAAGGGGGGGGGGGATTTTGTTTTAATCCGTTTTTTAAACTCTTGACGCTAAACATTAGTAAATTTAAAAAAAAAAATGGTACAAGAAAACAGTCCGATTAAAACATGAACGCAAAAATTTTTTGTTAACCCCCAAAATATTTTTAAATTTAAAATATATAATATAAAAATAAATTAAAATATATATATTATATAAAATATAGATTATATATATATATTATATATATGTTTGTAAAATATAATTTTTAATATGTTTTTATAATATTTACCATTATATATATATATATTAAAAAATTAAAAATAAAAAATATATATTATATATATATAAATTTTTTTTTGGGGTTCTTTTTTTTTGTTTTGTCTTTGATTTTTATATTAATTAAAATATAAAAATTATTTTATTAAATATATATAAAATATGTGGGGTGTGTGTGTTGTGTGGGGTGTGTTTGGTGTTGTGTGGTGTGTGTGTGTGTTATATATAAATATATAAAAATATAATATATTATAATTTTATATAATTTTTAAAATATGTGTGTGTGTGTGTGTGTTTTGTGTGTGTGTTGTGTGGGGTGTGTGTGTGTGTGTTTGGGGTGTGGTTGTGGAAATATAATTTTATTATTTCCAACCAAAAATAAAATTTTTTTAAATATATATATTTTTTTTTTTTTTTTTTTTTTTTTTAAATATATTTTATTATTTCAGAAGCCTTAATTCCCCAAAAACAATTTTAACCCCCCCTTATTATTTTAAATTATTAATTAATTTAAAATTATTATTTAATAAAATTTTTGGCCATTCCAAATTTTTCCCGGGACAACCCCCCCTTTCCTTTCAATTATTTTGGGTTTTTTGGGTCTCCAGAGGGGGGGGACGCCTTTTTCCTTTCCGGGAAAAAAATTTTAACCCCGGGGGCCATCGGGGGGAATTTCCCCGGGTTAACCTGGGTTTTATTTTCCGAGGCAAAATGTGTTTTTTTTTTTTTTTAAAAATATACAAAAAATTTTAAAATAAAAAAAAAATTAATCAAAAATAATATTAAAAAATTTAATAAAAAAAATTTGTTGGGGAGTCATTTTTGTTGTATTTTAATATTATATTATTAGAAAATTATATTAATATTATAATATTAAAATTTTATATATATAAATTATATATATATTTGGGTTTAAAATTTTTTTTAAAATTTTTGTATAAAATTTTTTATTATTATATTATATATATAAAAATATATATAAAAATATAAAAATATATAATATATAATATATATAATAATAAAAAATAAAATTTTTTTAATAATATAATATAATATATATTTTATTTTAAAATTTTAATTTAATATATATATATATAAAATAAATATATGCGCGGTTTTAGTGTATGTGTTGTGTGTGTGTGTTTTTATCTTTTATCTTTATCTATAATTTTATTTTATTTATTAATATTAATTAAATATATATAAAATATAATATATAAAATATATGCCCTGTAAAGTATACATGTAATATGTGTATATATAAAGTTTTATGGGGAATTTCAACTATGTATGTAGGGTGCAAAGGGGCACGCAAAGCGCACAAACCCTGCCCCCCAAAACACACACGACACAAAAAACACACACACACACACACAAAAAAAACACACAAAATTTTCTTAATAGATCAATTTATAAGGAAAAGCATGCATACGATACATAAAGGGCCCCTAAATAACAACATATTTAAATTTTATGATAAAAAATTTTTTAAAAAATACTTGGGTTTCAAACGCATTGGGGGGGGGGAACAGTCGACTTCACTTTTAAAGGATTGATTCCAGAAAGTTATGGGCGCCCTTTAAAGGCACGAGAATTTCCCCTCGAATTTTCCCCCCACCCCTTTAACCCTACAATTGGGTTTCCCATCAATTTAAAGTTTTTACTTTATAGGTTTTTACTTAAACCTTAGGGTTTTTTATCTCATTATCCTCCGGGGCATCGGGGGGGGGGGGCCCCACGAAATCCGGGGGCACTTTTCCCCAAAGGCATGATCCTTTTGCACAAAAATTTTTTTTTACAGGTCCAAAATCTTTAAAGGGGATAAGGACCAAAACTGACCAGGTGGTAGTCACCAGGCCTTCTTCCCGGCGGTTGTGGGGACAGAAGATGAATTTTTTACTATACAGGCCTCTCCGTCGCGTGTTGAAAAAATACTTTCTATAAAAAAATAAAATATATGCTGATATTAAAAGTATGTAAAAATACCAGCGGCTACACCTAAAAACAACCCCCCAACCCCACACACACACACACACCACACAACCCCACACACCCCAAAAAAAAAAAAATAATTTTATATATATAAAAAATATATACAAAATATATATATTTTTATATAATATATAATAAATAAATATATATAATATATAATATATATTATATATAATATTTTAAAATATTTTAAATAATTTTATTTAAAATTTTACTTTTTAAAATAAAATAAATATTATAATATATAATTTTAATATTATAAAATATAATTTTCAAAAATATTATATAAAATATATATATTATATAAAATTTTAAAAATTATATATATATAATATTTTATATTTTATATATATTACTATATTTATTGGGGTGTGTGTGGGGTTTTTTTTTATATATTTTATAATCTAAACCCATTTTAAAACTATATATAATTTTAAAAATATATATATATAATTTTAAAAATATAAAAGATAATTTTAAAAAAAAGGGTTTTGGCTTTGATAAACCAGTGCTGATGATAAAAGTTTAAAGATGGGATGTCAACCAAAAGAAAATATTTGCAAGTACAGAAACCGTCTATCCCCGCCAGGCTTTGGGATCGGGGGTGCCACAAGGACGAGGGGGGAAAAAAACAAAGAGGAGAGAGAAAAGAGAAAGGGGAAAAGAGAAAAGAGGAGAGAGAGAGAGAATAGAGAAGAGAAAGAGAAGAGAGAGAGGGGAGAGAGAGAGAAGAGAAAAGAAGAAGACCACAAGGTTTTAAAAAAGAAGGAAAATAGTCATCAAAGATGAAAACCCGTTTTTTATCAGCTTTCCGGGCTTTAGCTACAACTTTAAAGCAGGAAAGTGCCAGAGTCCGCCCACTTTAAGTGGCCAAAGGATTTCTTTTTTTTTTTTTTCGAAATTTTGATAAGTTTTTTGTCTTTTTTTCTGCCAAAAAAAGATTGCATTCCTTCCTTTTTTTCCCGAAAATTTCCTTCTGTTTTTTAAAAAGGATATGGCGCTTCGTACAAAATAAACCTTAGACTAGAGTAAACAAAAAAAATAATGTACTGAAATTTTACATCATTGGAACTGGGATTTATTTTTTCACCTCCCAAAAAATTATGTTAGTGGGTGGGTTATCAAATGAAATATTTTGCAAAAAAAATTATGAAAAAAATTTCACCAATTTTTAGAAGGGCCAAAAAGTTCTCTTTAAAATTTTTTTCATAACCATAATGCCCAAAATAAAAAAAAAACAAAAAAGAAAAGTAATCTCGCACAACCCCTACCACCCAAACCCGGTTTTGGGGGGGTTTTAGAGACTAAAAACCCTTAATCTCCGCCCTCTTTTTATTCACTAAAGGGCATTTTCCCCACCAACCGTTTATAGGGCATCCAAATTTATCATGTTCTGAATTTTGTATTTTGTAAAAAGTATTCAGGCAGTAAAAAGGTCCCATCCCGTCTGTTCGAACTCCTGGCTGAAATTTTCCCCAAAAAAAAAGAGGGGATTAGTCTCGTCATGCCTCCGTCGTTTCGTCTGAAAAGGGTTTCCCCCTTTTTTAAAGCGAATCTGAAACGGTACAGAAATGCCGGGAAAAACTACAAAAAAAAGTCAAAAATTTTCACTGAAACCCAAACAAAACCCACCACACCAAAAACACACACACACACACACAACACACCAAACACCAAAACACACACACACACCACACACCCACACACACACCACACACACACAACACACACAAACACAATATATATTCCCCCCACACACACACACACACACCCCCACTATATATATAAAAAATAAAATTATAAAAATATATATAAAATTATATATATTATATATAATTAAAATATATAAAACACCCCACAAAAACCACACAACCCCACCCCACACACACACACACAAAACAAAAACCACCCACACCACACCCCCATTTATAAAATTTTAAAATATATTTTAAAATATATATATATATATATATAATATAATTAATATAAAAATATATAATTATATATATTATAATATATTAAATTTTATTATAATATATATAAAAAATTTTTATATTATATTATAAAATAAATATATTATATAAAATATATAAATAATTTTAAATTAAAATATAATTAAATGTGTGTGTTTTTATTTAAAAAAATGTTTTATGTATATGTGGGGTGTGTGTTGGGGTGGGGTTGTGTGTATGCTATATTTGTAAAGTATGCATGAATTTCATTTAAAAATGTACGTTTTATTCATACATACGTAAACCCACAAAAACCATGTGAACTAAACTTTTGCCCATTGCCAAAACCAAACTCGTCACCTAATCAGCTAACCCCACAAAAAATTTTCTTATCCCCGGGTTTAAAAATTTTTGCCAAAATGATGTCCGTCTCACCCCTCCAAAAAAACCTCGTCCGCCTGTTCACTTACACTCCATTCTTCCTTTGCCTCCCGGTTTTCCCCCGCCCCTCCACACCCGGGGGGGGATCAAACTGCCCCCTAATTAGGGACAGTTCCAAACAATCCCTCCCTAAAGGCCGTTTTCCCGGGCCATTTAACTGCGGCCGGATGTCTCATTGATGAGGGAACTTTTCGTGCAGCTGAAAAAAAATGTGAAAAAAGGCCGGGGTTTTTAACTTTTACTCCCCTCGTGGGTTTTTCAGGGGGATGAGGGGTCTTTTTTTTCTTGACTAAAAAGGGCCGTTTTGTTTTTTGTTTAAAGGGCCCCCCATCAAACACGCTGGCCAAATGTGTCCCTTTTTTACGTCCCCTCTTTTTTTAATCATCGCCCTGGGGTTATCAAAGTTAAGGGGTCTTTAAAACCCTTTCCCCAAGCGAAAAACCGGCCCAAGTAATCTTCCCTCCATTTAAATTTTTTTTCAAAAATACTCCTCTCAGGCACGAGGGGTGTCGGAGGGGGGCGGGGTTTCATTCCGAAATCATAAAACCATCAAAGCGCGGGGCACCTCAGGTGCTGGGTCTCACGCCTTCCTTCGGCACCGCCTCTCGGTGCGTCGAAACCAATCATTGTGGGGATCAGTAAAGATGCCTTCATTATCATCCTGGAACCTCTGTAAAACAATAGGGAAACAATGACTGCTAAACAATTGATTCTGTTTTTCGGGTAAAAAATGGTTTTAAACGGTTATTTTAGAGAAAAAAAATAAATATTTAATTTCCAAATAAATTTTTTCGAAGAAAAGCATTTTTGAGAAGAAATTTTTTTTTGAAAATCATTTTGCTTCTTTCTATATTAAAAAAAACTAAATGGGCGCCACTGAGAAAGACCCACGAAATATTAATCGATATAAAGGCCCTTTTATCTTTAAACCCGGAATCAAAAGAGGGCCCTTGGCGGACTCAAAAGAAATTCAACAATAGAGGTTTTTGTTGACTCAGTAGTAAAAAGCTTCCTTTATTTGAAAAGGGAACATTGTACCCAAATTTAAATTTTTATTGCCTTTCTGTTGAAACCCTTAACTTTTGCCAAAACCCCATAAAAAAAAATTACTGAAATTTTTGAAAGAAAACGTATTGGGGAAAATTTAAAGTTTTTCACCCAAACTGGGTAAATATTTCCCAAAAAAAAAAACGCGCAAATAAAAATTTTTCCCCGTGACATTAAAACAATTTTGGAACTTTGTCGCCTTGTGGGATATCTTTATAGATTTCCAGGAAATTTTTACCATGTCATGATCAAAAAAAAATTTTTTAAATCGTTTTTGCCCCCCTGGCCTTTATGCTTTTTGGCCAAACCCCACTGGAAAACCAAAAGACTTTCAGGCCCTAAATTTTAAAATTCCCTTGAATAAAAAAAGATTAAAAATTAAAAAAACGCCTTTTGGGTTAAAGGGTGACTTTATCAAAAATTTTTTTAAAAATTGAGCTAATTGACTTTTAAACCCCGCGCCCGCCGTAAAGATAAAATCAAAACCCAAAAACTTTTCGACTCCCGTGACTTCATTAAAAATTTAAAACTTCAAAAAAAGAAACTTCAAAATAAACGTAAAAAGCATCCCTTTAAAAAAAAATGGGTATGGGCATTTTGCTCCTTTTTCGTTTAAAAAAGAAAATAAAAAAGGTAAGGGGGGAAAATTAGTCCCTATTTCAAAGCATGATAATTCATGACTTTTTTCCCTTCCTTTTTCCCCCCCCCCCCTCTCTTCTCTTTCTCTCTCTCTCAAAATTTTTCTCTCTCCTTTCTCTTCTTTCTCTCTCTCTCTCTTGCTGAAACCCTCCTCTCTCTCTCTCTTTTTTTACCCCCTCTCTCTTCTCTCTCTCTCTCTTCTCTCTCTCCTTTTCCCCTTCTCCTCCCCTCTTTCTCCTCTCTCTCTCTCTCTCTCGTCCCCCACCCCCCCTCTCTCCTCTCCCTCTCCCCTTTTTTCTCTCTTTCTCCTCTCCCTCTCTCTTCCCCTCTCTCTCCCCGGGCCCCTCTCTCTCTTTTCTTTTCCCCTCCCCTCCCCTCTCCTTTTCTCCTCTCTCTCTCCTCCCCCCCCTCTTCTCTCCTCTACCCCCGCCCCCCCCCCCCCCCCCCCCCCCACCCCCCCCCTCCAACCCCCCCCTCTCTTCTTTCCTTTTTTTTCTTCTTCTCTCTCTCTCTCTCTTCTTCTTCTTTTTCTACTATCTTCCCCTTTTTCTTCTCTCTCTCTCTCTCTCTTTCCCACCCCCCCCCCCCTCTCCCCCTTTCTTTTTCCTCTCTTTCTCTTTTTCCTCCCCTTTCTCTCCCCCCCTCTCTTTTCCCTAAACTCTCCCCTCCCCCCCTCTCTCTCTCTCTCTAATCTATCATCTTTCATCCTTTTCTCTCTCCTCAACCCCCCCCCAAACCCCCCCCCCCACCGCCCCCCCCCCCTCTTTTTTTCTCCTTTTCCCTTTTTTCTTTCTTCCCTTTTTTTCTCCCTCTCTTTCCCTATCTCCCTCCCCCCCCCCTCTCTCTCTATCTATCCTATCTTCTTCTTCTCCCTTTTTCGGGCCTTCCTTTTTTCTTTTCTCTCTCGCTTTCCCTTTTCTCCCTCTCCCCCCCCCTCTCTCTCTTTTTCTCTCTCTTTTTCTTTTTCTCTTTTTCTCCCCTCCCCCCTTTCCCTTTTCCCTTTCTCTCTCTCTATTTCTTTTTCTTTTTCCTTCCTTTTTAACTTTTCTCTCTCTCTCTCCCCTCTCTCTCTCCCCTCTCTCTCTCCGGGGTCTCCTCTCCTCTCCCTTTTTCTCTTCCTCTCCTCTCTCGTTTTCTCTCTCCCTCCTCTCTCTCCCCTTTCCTCCCTCTCCTCCCCCCCCCCCCCCTTCTCTCTTTCCCCCCCCCTCTCTCTCTCTCTCTCTCTCTCTCTCTTTTCTCTCTCTCTCTCTTTTTCCCTTTTTTCTCTCCCCCTTCTCCCTCCCCTCTCTCCCCCTTCTCCCTCCCCTCTCTCCCCCTCCCCCCCCCCCCAAAAAAACTCTTCTAATTTTCTCTCTCTCACTCTCTCTCCCCCCCCGTCTCTCTCTCTCTTTTCCTCTCCTCCTCTCTCTCTCTCCTTTTTTCCCTCCCCCCATCTCCCCTTCCCCCCTCCCCCCTCTCTCTCTCTCTCTCTCTTTCCTTTTCCCCAATCCCCAACCCCTTCCCCTTTCCCTTTCAATTTTATTCTCCTTTATCTTCAACCTTTCTCCCCAAATTCTTCAAAAAATTCCTCTTTCCTTTCCTTACCCTTCCCAAAAAAAACCCCGCACAAAATCCCTTTCATCTCCCCCATCAAACAATTAAGTAAACCAAGGTTTTCTTTCCTCCCCTCTCCCTTTTTTCCTTCCTCTTCTTTCCTTCCCTTCCGTCCTTTCCAAAAACCCAAAAAATCCTTTTCCCCCCCTCTCTTTTTAATTTCCTTTTCTTTTTCTCATCTCTCTCTCTTTTCCCTTTTTCCCCTCACCTCTCTCCTCTCTCTCTCTCTCTTGCCCCTCATTTTAACATTTTTTTTTTTTTTTTTGTTTCCCAAAGGAATGTCTATCTTTTTTATATCAAATTGTTTTTGAAAAAATGATTACAAATTCATAAATTTTTGGAAAAATAATGCAGGCCTCTTGAATTTATGTGACAAAACATTTTCATTCTTTACCCCTTACTAAAAACCTGTGAAATAAAATTGTCCAAATTGGCATTACATTTTTTAGAAAAATTGCTTAAAGAAGAGCTAACAAAAAAAGAATTTTTGGGAAAAAGGTCTTTGGGGAAAGGAAAACAAAAAAAAAAAATAGGTTTCCACCCCCCGAACACCCCCCAATAAAGGGGCGTCCGGGGCAACCCAATGCCCCCGAATGAAATTTTTTTGAAAGGGGGGACTCCACAAGCCCAGTTCTAAGCGCCGTTTTAAAAAGCTTCTTTCCTTTTTATTCAAATCCCGGGGCGTAAAGGGTGAACGGCTACCTGAAATTTAACATTTCTACGGGGGTTTAAAAAAATACAGACCTTTCTTTAACTTTCCCCCTTTTTGGGCTCAACTAAAAAAAAATTGGGAAAATTTAGGGCAAAGTGGAAAAAATTTTTCCACGGGGAGTTTTTTTTTTTTATACCAACCTTTTTTCTTTTCCAGTTTTTTTGAAATAAAATCAGGATGTTCACTATAAAATATTATAATAAAATATATAAAATATATATAATTTTATATATATATAAAAATATATAAATATATATATAATATTTTTAAAAAAAATATATAAATATAATTTTAAAAAATAAAAATAAAATTATATTTGGGTTTTTTTTTTTTTGTGTGTGGTGTGTGTTTTTGTGTGTTTTTGTTGGGGTTGGGGGGTGTGTGTGTGTGTGTGTGGTGTTTTTTGTGGGTTTTTGTGTGGTTTTTTGTGTGTTTGTGTGTGTGGGGTTTTTGTGTATAAAACGTATTAAAAAAGAATAAATATAAAAGAAAATGTCCCTTTAAATTTTTAAATTAATTTTTTTTGTCAGAAATAAATACATCAAAGAAAAATTAAAAAGAGTACATAAAAATTCCCGAAAAATTTAGCTGGCGAAGCACTTGACACCCGTGACCTCCCACTCGTTGTTCGTTAAAAAATTTCTGCCCGGGGAATTTTGGGTAATTTGAAACACGGCCCCTTTTCACCAAAATATGCTGTTTTTGCATCTGCTGCAAAAGGGTATGCCGGGATACAGCAAATTTTTAAAGTTGCTTTCCCGGGGTTTCTTCCTGTCTCGTATTAAAATTTAAAATACTTTTCCCCCGGAAAAATTCTGGCGATTCTCACTTTCTTGCCGGGGAAACCCGCCCGATCGCCTGGGAAATGTTACATGGCGGGGATAAAAAAGGGAAAAATTTTTAAAAAAGGGGTGCGGGGCTAAAACGCGCGTTTGTTTTTCCCCTTCCCCTTTTTAAAGGGTTTTGGGAGGGAAACCTCTGGGATTTTTATGTTTCCTGAAAAAATTAAATTTTATAGGCAAACTCATCCCCAAAAAAATTCAGGGATGCAGATCCCCCAATGCCCTTTTAGGAAGAAGCCAAAAACACCAGAAATTTTGGGTTTTGTTGCTGTGGGGAGTAATAAATGGAAAATAATCCTCTTCATTTGCAGGCTTCTGCATACAGAGAAACGTAGGCCCCTCGTTTACCCCGATGGAAAACCCGGAAAGGGAAAATTTTCCCTTCTCCTTTTTTCCCCCTCCACCCGGGGAAATGGGTTTTTCTCGTTGGGCCCGGGGTTTTAGCCCGCGTCCGTTTTGTTCAGGCACGAAATTCTGGGACAAAAAAACGGGGCATCATTACGTAACGAAGCCCAAAATTTGTCTGGGCCCATAATATCCTTGTATTTATCCCTCCCCCCAGCTCCCCCATGAACAGGCGGAAGGGCTGCCTCGGGGGGAGCCCATGGCAAGAAACCAAATAAAACTGCTTGGTTTTTTCTTTTCCCCCGCAAATGCGAAGTGGCCGGAGTCCACGCATAAATTCACTAGGGGAGCCGGGAAATGGGTTTTCGGCAGCGGGAAATTCAAACTTCCCGGGCATGGGGGCTGATTCCCTCTCGACTGTCGGGCAGTTTCCCCCTCTTCGGGTACATTGGGAAAAAGGATTTTACTAAAAAATGGCAAGGGTTTTTTTTTTTTTTTTACCCGAAATCTTGATACGTCCCGTTATGTTTTTCCGGGTTTTCCCCGGGTGAGAATTTTCGGGTGAAACCCCCCCCAGCGCCGGAGAGGGGGTTTTTGGGCCCAAAATTTTTAGCCAAAAGAAAGGGGAGCGCTGCCAAAACCAGAGGGGGATCGGTCTCAAAACGGTACCCTTGGGAGTGGACTGTCTGGTTTTTTAATGGAAGTTTTTTGAAAAAAGAAATTTTGGATTTCTCCTTCGGCAGCCCTAACCCCGGGGCAAGTCCCAAAACATATCCCTTCCCGGAAAAAAAAAACCCCTAAACGGGGTTTCCCCTTGGGTTTTAAACATGGCGTGCCCAAATCTCCTTTCCTTAATGCAAGCTGGAGGACAGGAGTTGGTTGGACACTGCCTTTCCGTGGAAAGGGGAAAACACCATCCCCTGTTGGAAAAAGAGGGCCCCAAAGGATTTTCCTGTAATGAGCGGGGACTTTAGCTTACATTTTTTTTGGGGGGTGTGTTTTTTGGGTTTTTCCCGAATTACAGGAGCCTTTTCAGAATTATTAGGGGGAAAACATCTCGATATAATGCCACATTTTAAACAAACCTGAGGACGCCAGCGTTTTGGGGGTTGGGGAAACAAAAAAAAAAGAAACTTTCCCTTTTTTTTAAATTTTTTAAGTCAAAAAAAAACCCAGTTTTTTATTTTTAAAAAAATTTTTATATTTCCAAAATTTTTAAAAAAAAGAAAATTTAGGTGTTTAATTTTTTTTTATTATTTTTACTTTAAAAAATTTTTTAGAAATGTTAAAATAAAGGGGGAAACTTTGCTGATGCCGTAAGGGAGTAAAAATGATGAGCTTTGCTGATGGGCCCTTTAAAGGGGGAAATTGTTAATATTCGAAATAACCCCTTTTCTTAAATTTCCCTTTAAGACGTGGTTAAATCCCCTTGCTCGTCTCTTCGCTCAGGGGTTTCGTTTTTACCCCTTCTTTTTTCCCCGCTGGTTCATCCTTTTTTCAACCACAAAACACTCCCAAAATAATCTGTCCCTCATTTCCACAATACTTTAAAATTGACTTCTTTTTCCCCCAAAAGTACCCCGTTTTCCCCTACTATTAAACGGGTTGGGGGCAGTGAAACGCCTGTTGGAATTTCTTTAAAAGATGGACACGAAAAAATGGAAAAATTTTAATGGGATAAGGAATCGGTAAAAACTAAAAGTCCCCCGACCCTTTTGTAAACCCTCCCGGGGGGACCTCTCTGGAAAGGGTTGGGGGGGGTCCCCTTTCCCGGGAGGTGAAGGGGGGTGTTTTCTTTCCCGCTGAACGCAGGAGTAAAAAACCCTCGCCTTCTTCTTGAAAATGGGCACCCTTCTATCTTCCCCTCCAACCTTTCGTTTTCTTTCCCTTTAAACAAGTGACCCAAAAAGGTTTTTTTATGTATTAAATTTTGTCCATTTCACCAATAATCTTTTATACCGGTGTTTCGAACCGGGGCGGGGCCCTTGCGCGGGGAATTCCATTCAACCCCGGGCCGGTTTTGTTAAAAATTATTTTTCCTTAAAAATTTTAAAAAATTTTTAACCAATTTGCGCGAAAGGAGCCCGGGGCCGGACAAATCTTCACACGGTGGTTTTGGGGAAAAAAAACCCTAAAAATTTTAAAATTTTTAAGCCTTATTATAATAAAGTCAAAAAAATTGGAAAAATCCCAAAAACCCGGTTTTTACAACTTTTCCCTTTAAAAAAAAAAAAAGCCCCAAACCAAAAAAATAAACCCCCCCCTTTTTAAAAAAATTTTGGGTAAATCCCCAAACAAAAAAAAGGGCCCCTAACTGCCGGGTTTTTTCCATTACCCCTTTAATCTTATATAAAAAACGGCCCTTTCCTCCGGTCCTCAAACCGTAAACCCCCCCTTTAATTAAATTTAACCCACAAAAAAGGCCTACCCGGCGGGGTCCTTTCTTTATCCTCCCGCCAACTTTATCCTTTAAGGGGCCCGCAGTTTGTACAGAAAACCTTTTGGTTTTTTTTTGGAAAATTTTTTTAAAAATAAAAAAACCTACTGGGGAAAAGGTTAAAAAAAAGGGTCCGGCAAAATAAAATAATTTTTTATCCCCAAAAAAAAATTTTGTCCCTTGTTTAGAGGGGGCCCCGAGTTTGGGTTTGGCCCTGGTGGTTAAAAAAAAATTCTTTAAATTACAAAGGTTCAAAAAACCCCTAAAAGAACAAAGACCTATTTATATTTTCAAAAAATTTTAAATTAAAACCCTGGGGGGTTTTTAATCCCCCCGGAGGTTTCCACGGTTTTTTTTGGGTCCCTGGGGTGGGTTTTAAAAAATGGGAAGGGGGAATTTCCCAGGGAGAAATCCCAAAAACCTTTTCCCAAAAAAAAAATTGTTTTTGGGACCAACAAAAAAAAACCCTTGATCCCGCCTTTTCCCTTATGGTTTAAAAAGCGGTTAAACCCAAAATTATCTTTTCGTGTTTTGGGTCCAGCCCGGGGGGGCCCCCCGGGACGGAAACATTTTAGGATCCGGGGCCCCCACAAATAAATCCCCCCCTTGGAAAGGAAATTTCCCATTTTGGTCGGACGGGGAATAAAACGGTGCCAAACGGTTTCCCCAAAAAAAACGGTCGATTTAGGCCTTGGATTCCTTTCCCGGTTTTGAAAAAAAAGGGGCGAAGTAACAAAGGGCCTTTTTTGCCTAAAAGGGGGAAGTCAAAGGGGAAAATTGGGTCCAAAAGGTAATTCTAAATAAAAAGGAAATTTTTTTCCCTTTTATTTTTTGTCAAAAAACTGCCCCAAATACGATGTAATGGTTTCGGTTGGCTAAAGCAATGAATTTGAACCTTTCCCTCTTTTTTCTTAATTTTTGGAACAGATGGTTGGGGAAGGGGTTTTGGTCCCAGGCTAGAGGGTTGAAATTTTTTCCTTTGCTTCCCCCCACATTTTAAAATTTTTTCCAATTTTTTTTTTTAATTTTTTTGGGGCCAAGGGGGAAACCCCCTTTCTTAAGCCCGATCCAATTTAAGAAAGGGGGTTCTTTTCTTTTCACTTGGGTCCGTGCCTTATTAAAACAAATTCCCCGGGGAAAAAAAGGGGAAACCGCATTCGGGGACTTGGGCCCCCCCAGAAAGGGTTTTAAACCGGTTTTTTTTAAAAGGTACCAAAAAATAAAAAACTTAAAAATGAGAATGGGAAAAATTTTTCAAAACAAAGAAATTTTTCGGGTTTTGGGAAACCTCCAAAAAAAACAGAGGTTATATAACAAACTTGGCAAAAGAAAACCCAAAAATTTGACCCCGGGACGGTCGTTATTTTTATTTATCCCTGACCCTTTAATTTGGGAATATGCCCGATCTTGGAAAAAATTTATTTCTCAAAACCCCCAAGGCCCTTTCCCACCCTTTTAAAATTTTTTTTTTTATTTCCGGGCCCATGGAAACCTTCCCCCCTTAAAGGCCGACTGGGGCGTAAAGGGTTACAAAAAACAATTTTTTTCATTAAAAGGGCCCGAAAAACCCAGGAAACTGCCCGGGGGGTTTGGCCCTAATTTTTTAAGCCAAAAAAACCCCAAATTGGACAACCCCAAGAGCCCCGGCCCTCCAACATTTCCCCCGGGTTTTAAAAGAGTTAAAAAAAAAAATTTACAAGGGCCTCCAACCCGGGGAATATGGAAAAAGGGAAATTGAAAAGGGAAATTAAAGGGAAAAACTTGGGTAAAAAGCCTTTGGCATTCAAAATTGGCAACAAATTTTAAAAAAATTTTTTCCCCCACTTTTGATAAACTTTTTGGCCGAAATTTTCCCCCCCTTTAAATTAAAAGGGAAAAGGGCCCACAAGCCAAAGTAAAAATAATACCCAAAAAAAATTCAAAAACCTCACACCAAGGCCTATTTAACACCAAGGCGAAAACCTTTTAAAACCGGAAAAATTGTTAACCTAACGGCCCTACGCAAACCCAAAAGGCCAAAAAACCCCCAGGCTGTAAAACGCAAATAACCCAAAAGGAAAGGCCGTCTAAACAAAAAAAATTTAACATGAAATGAAAAAAAAAAAATAATTTTCCCCCAAAACCCCCCTGTCTCACGATAATTTAAGCAACCCAACCATTTTACCCAAAACAAAAACAAAAGCTTTTGTCCCAAAACCAACTAAAACCTTCCCCTGGGGTTTTTGCCCCCTCCCCCAAAACCCCAAAATTTTAAAAAAAATTATAATAAAGGGACCCCGGCCAACCAAAAGGAAAAGGGGAACCGGGAATTAAGGGTTAAAAATGGGGGAAAACCAAAGAAATTGCTGAAAGGAAGGGGCCCTTTTTCCCGGCCAAAAAAAAAGGGCAAATACCCTTTAAAAATTGCCCCAAATTTCCGATAAAAATAATTTTGGGAAATTCATTTCCAAAAGGTTTTTTCAAGAGCCCCCCCAAACCCTTTGGGAAAAAATTAAAGCTTGACAAAAAGGGGAAAAGGCCCCACACAGGAACAGGAAAAAACAAACCCAAGGGGGAACCAAAATTTCAAAGGAGTAAGGAAAGAACGAGAATATTAACCAGATTAATTTTTTCCCCAAAAATTTCTTTCCCCCCAACCCCCGGTGGAAGTTTGCCAACGCCTCCCTTCAAATAAAGGGCCCGGAAAAAAAAACAAAAACACCCAAAGGGTTTCCCGGGTTCAGAAAAAGAAAATGGAATTCACAACCTTCCCTCAAGAAAAAATTAAAATAAATTTTCCCAATTTTTCCCCTTAAAAACCCGTGGGGAAAAAACCCCTTTTCCCAAAGCAAAATTTTAAAGGTTGTAAAAAACAATGAATCCCGGAAATTAAAAAAAATGGGAAATTTTAAAAATTTCTTCCCAAGGGAAATCCCAAACCCCTTAGGGAAAAAAATTTAATTTAAGGGAGCCACCTTTTTTCCCAAGGGGCTTCCCCAAACCTAAGAAAATAGGATTAAAAAATTTCCCTTGGAAACCCCAAAACATTAATAATCATTTTCGAAGGTTCCCCTTTCCCCCCCTGCCCCCCAAAAAAGGCAAATATTCGGTTAGGATTGGGGGGAAAATTCGGGTAAAATATGGAAAAGTGTAAAACAAAAAAAACAATTTTTACAAACCCTTAACAAAACCCCAGGCCCCTTTAACCCAATTGGGTAAAAAACAGGGGGGGCAAAAAGAACTTAAATAATTTTAATTGGTGAAGAGAGGCCCCTACGGGGAATTTACCCCCACTTTAACCAAAATTTTATAAAAAACAAAACCTAATTCCCTCCAAACCCTTTTAAACCGCTAAAAGAGAGTTTTTAAAAAAAAAAAACCTATATTATTTCCCAAATTTTTTTCCCCGCCCATCAAAGAATGGGAAAAATCGGCCAAAAAATTTTTCCAACGAAGGGAATTTCATTTTTCAAGACCCGGGAAAATAAGAACAATTCACCAAATTTTTCCCTGGTTAAAATTCCCCGAGGTTTAAAACAAGGAAAACCCCCCCAAAATGAAAATTCCAACTTCCCTCAATTTTTTAAGGAAGGGGTTTATTTAAATTTTAAAAATCCTTTGTAAATTGGTTATTTCCTTTGTGGGGTTTTTCCCATTTTCAAACACCCCCAAAAAATTTTAAAATTTAAATAATTTGAAATTTTTGGGGTGGAAAAATTTAAATTTTTTAAAGAAAAGGGTTTTTCCAATTTGGGAAAATGGCAATGGGGGAAATTTTTTTTCCAAAAAACCAAAAAACCCCAAACCACAAAACCCACAAAAACCTATAATATTGGGAATTTTTAAATTTTAAAATTAAAAAGATTTATTTATTTAAAAATTTAAATAAATAAATATTTTGTAAAAGGGTTAAATTTATTTTTTTAAATTTTTTTATTATTTATTTTTTATACCGTAATTTTTTTGAAAAGTAAAACCCCAAACCCAAAATTGGTGGCGGCGCCGCGATATGAAAATTTTTGAAAATTATTGTTGGGTTAAATTATTTTTTGTTTTTTTATTCCATTCCT